>NC_143007.1:5040604-5346804 GCF_061535395.1 Colias eurytheme | reverse complement strand
GCAAATTGGGCCTGAAACATGGGCTAGGACCAATACACACGAAATATTGTTTTTGTGATAGATCACGAACATCACACATACCTTACGAAATAAATAAAATAAAAAAATAAATCAACCGGGTTCTTGTACAGTCAAGGCAAAAAGTTTTATTTATTTGGCTATTATTTTGCGCACAATAACGGTGTCTTTAATTCGAGTGAAGTAAATATGAATCAAAATGTCACTCGAGTGACTGAGTTTAACCACAAAAAACGTCTAACTACATTGAATTATAATAAACACGGTATAGCTGCCTGTTACAAAACATAATATAAGTGTATTTCGTTTATTAGAAGGCATAAGATTAGTACGTATTTGTAAGTGAAAGTGAATTGGAATAACATAAAGATATTGTCATTGTCTTATAACAGTTATTTATTTCAAGAAATATTATACACAAAGAAATAAAACTTGATGTGACTGTACAAAAACCCGGTTGATTATTTTTTTTATATATATTTTCCCGTTATGTATGTGTTATGATCTATTATAAAAACAATATCTCATGTGTATTGGTCCAACTCAAGGGTTCAGGCCCAACTTCCATAGTAAAATGCCCATTCTCCTTTGTTTAAAATTATATATGTATTATTTTTTAGCAAATTGACATAAGCATAACTTAAATGTAATGTTGTATTTTGGAAAAACATAAATAAATAATTATTTAATAATCACCTGGCAACACTAGGCGTAACAAATAAGGCCCAGCCGAGCAATGTCCCCGTACATTGCACTAACGCAAACATTGGTGTCGTCGATACATGAATGTAATCTGGGTTTTCACACCATTTGAATGCCTGAAAATATATTTAATTATTTATATGGCTTGTTGCTGGCCATGGAATAAGTAAAATTGAATTCAGTGTTAATTCATCGATTATAACAAAATACACAGCATAATTTATAAAGAATTGTATCTACCAATCTATCTGTACGTAACGCGTGCCACTTTATGGCACGTCGCATTTTTTACATATAATATGGATCTGACACGTATAAACTACACTCGGTGGAAATTTTCTATAGGCCATTGAGATAGCTTAGGCCTAGGTTATGTTTTCAATTTTATCGATTCCCTGTCGGGCAAAGTGAATTTTTGAAAATACTCAAATGCTCTTCTATTTTTATTTAAAAATAACAAAATTTGTTATCTATAGTATTTCAAGTATTTTCCCTATTGAAAACTTAATATAAAAACTCACCAATTTAACTGTAAAATGTGGATCGACATTACACAGCACGAGGCTATAATACGTGACGACACTAATCGCTATGGCAACCAGCGATCCAAAAACGTGCCACTTTATGGCACGTTCCGTCGTGTAATTCACGTACGGGCCGTACTGCCAGATGTAAGGGTCTGACACGTATATACATAGTGCTGGCGCTATAAATGCCCCTGGATGGGAGTAAAATATAACATTAATATTGTATCATTTATGGATTGTCTTCGAAAACTTAATAAATTTATTAAATCGCATTTAATACGAAATTTATAAATTTAACTCATTTAGTAAGTAGATCATGTTGTTCACATTTAAGGAAAACTATAACAAGTAACTTTAGCGTATCGAAACAATTGTCAAACACTATATTACAGATAACACAACAACAAATCTCACTACAACGATTTGATATTTAAAACATGTTTGTCACCAAAATTAAATGGCATCAAGTATAATTTTATATAAATAACTCCCTTTACTTGAATAATTTTTACCGTTCCATTTCCAATCTATGTAATTTTAATAACACCATACCATTGCAATATCAACTCTATACATCACTCAACTAACAATTCAAAATTCTAAAATCAAATTAAAAACTACCCGCATTCCCTTAAAACTTAGCAAAAATGTTTATTCGCTCACCGACCGCTGCGCCGAGCAGACATGCGTGATGTGCGTCGCTATGTACATGCGTGATGTCTCATATTATAACTATATACGAAAGTTTGTCTGTCTTTACGGCTACACAACTAAATTGATTTAGATGAAATTTTGTATAGAGATAGTTAGACACCTGACAAAAAGATATAGGATAGTTTTTATCCCAAAAATGCACGTGAACTACTACTAACGGAAAATAATATTTAACAGAAACAGCACCATACCATTTTAATACAAACACTATAGTTACTTGAACAACTAAACTACTATACTATACTATAATAATAATGCAAAGTAATTTTCCACAAACCATCCCACTAATTACCCGCTCTCGCTTAAAACGTGTCAACGACAATGTCAAAAACTGTGCGGGTAGTTATGTAAAACTTAAAACTCGCTACAAAATGCTCATTCGCTCACCGACCGCCGCGCCGAGCAGACACTGGTGCGGGAAATGCGTCGCTATGTACATACGGGATAGCATCACACTGAACAATTGACTCGCAAACACTGGGTATATTGTCCATTTCCAGAGGGAGGTGTTCCATTTTCTGGCGGGAAATTTAAAAAAATGCAATTAATTCCGTCACAGACATTAATTTAAAAAAAATGTGACGGTATATTAAATAAATCGCGTTTAGAATCCGTTCAAAAGTCATCTGATAAAATAAATAAATAATTTACGTTCAAACCCGTTTAAGCCTGTAATTTTAAAATCTAATTACTATATTTCATCTGAACATCAACATCAACATCGATACACATTGCGAGTTTAATAAAGCATGTAAAATTGGTGTATGTTCGAAAAATAACAACAAGATTTCTATAGAAGCAAACAATGAAATTGTTTTCAGATTAGGTAAAGGTGGCAATTTTATAGTGGACGTCATAATTTTAACACTAACTATAACCGCTCGTGTTTCACCGGTTAAAGCTATCGTTAACGTTAAATAACAGTCAGAAGCGTCAAATACATAATGAAATGTCATTTGACTTGCGACTCTGAAAACTTTAACTAACTATACATATAAATTTATAAAGAACTAGCGGTCCGCCCCGGCTTCGCCCGTGGTACATAATATTTACGTTTTCTCTACATAAGAACCATCCTCGTACTTCAAGGAATATAATAAAAAAAGAATTATCGAAATCGGTTCAGCCGTTCTCGAGTTATGCGCTTACCAACACATTTTGCGATTCATTTTTATATATAAGAAGAAGAAGATAGAAAAAATACGATCACGAGGCGGGACTCGAACCCGCGGTGTGTCCCTTAGGGCTCTTTCAATTTATGCGTTTCGTATCGGACCGCTACAGTGCCGAAGCGGTGCGTTTGTCGTACGGCGCACGGCCGGTCGTTTGTTTTCATACAAAATGCACGGTGCGGCAACAGTGCGGCGTCCGTACCGCGAACGCTCGACAGCAGGACGGCAACGTCGCAAGTCCCATAGGGATGTCGGAAATGCAATAAAGTATCGATATATATCGTATCGATGTTTTTTGAAAATATATCAATATCGATATTGATATTTTTATTACAAAATATCGATATATTGGTATGATTTGTCATTTGACAGAGAATATTCGTGCTCTAAAAATTAATTTTTTGGTCTCATCTAATTCAATCATCTTACATTTCTACGGGTACTCAAGTACAGAAATACGCGCGTTTTGAGGTTATAATGTATAAGTCAGTCGTGACTCGTGGTAATTATACGGACGGGCAGTTGAAATTGAAATTGACTAACAGAGTTGCCAACTTAAAAACCAAACTATAAATTTAAAACAGCACTAGCATACAAACGCACGGCAGTCAGATACGCTTTCAATTTAAGCGTTTGGTAACGGACTGCTACCGTACTGCAACGGCACGGCAGCGGGTTATAACTAGCGGCACGGAAAACGTGCGGCAGCGGTCCGATACGAAACGCATAAATTGAAAGAGCCCTAAATTCGATTGCTCTGGCGGGTCACGAGTGGCTGAGTTGGTCAGGCATCCGCCCCGGATTGGCGCGAAAGGATGCGGGTTTGAGTCCCGTCTCGTGATCGAATTTTTTCTATTCTTTATAAATTTTAGTATAATATAATTTATTAGGTTTTAAACAAAGCGGGCGAAGCCGCGGGCGGTAAGCTAGTTAATACTATTTTAGAAATTTTACTCTCAATGCGCTTAAATAAGTTACTTTATTATTATCACATCAATAATTTAAAAAATACTAGCTTACCGCCCGCGGCTTCGCCCGCTTTAGCTAAACCTAATAAATTATAATATACTAAAACCTCCCTGTTGAATCACTCTATGTAATAAAAAAACCGCATCAAAATCCGTTGCGTTTCAAAGATTTAAGCATACAAAGGGACATAGGGACATAGGGAAATAGGGACAGAGAAAGCGACTTTGTTTTATACTATGTAGTGATATCTCAGGAACAACTGGTCCGATTTGAAAAATTCTTTCGGTGTTAGATAGCCCATTTATCGAGGAAGGTTATAGGCTATATATCATCACGCTAAGACCAACAGGAGCGGAGCAATGCGGGTTTGAAACCGCGCGGCACAGCTAGTTACAAATAAATAACATTGTTAACACTTAAAATACCACTTAAATCCCCCTAAAAATAAAATAAAAGACATTTTAAACTCACCTATCATTAAAAACATGCGACATCCACATAACACCCAACACAAGCACAGACGCAGCCATAGACGTATGCCCCGATGGACTCCCCGGCCCAGTTTCACATGTTTGTATTGTTTGTGTCAATTTTGGTCGGATTGTTCCATTGTAATAGTCCGTTTCTCTAACCCACCAGTAGGGACGGTCTTCGAGGAGCCACCTGAAAATTTATAATAGTTATGTTAAATTTTTAAAAAGGGAGTATTTATACATCTGTCGGAAGTGAAACTTATTTAGCAAGTTTACGAAAGATACCAAAATCGCCTTACTCCATGAAAAGGCGGTATTGCTATGACGAGAACTTGAAATTTTACCCTCAACACGACTAAAGAAGTTTCTCATCAATAATCTGCTCCTGAGTACTCGAGTACTCACAGGAAAATCGCATAAATGAATGTATACGAGGGTAAAAAGTACTAATAAGAACATTTATATGAAGAAACAGCAATATTTCAAAAATAACATAAAATATTGAAATTTGATATAAAAAAATACATACTTTTTTTTATAAATTACTAATATCCAAAACCGTTTTCATAATTGGGGCAATCCTTATAAGACAATAATTAATTCCTTACTAGAAAATAACACTACTTTTTTTAAACAGTCAAAACACATGCAATTAGAATTTTAACAGATTTAAAATACAATGGAATTTATTTTCATACCTACCAATTTTTTTTATACCCTTACGTGGTAATTTATTTTGTAGAAATATATAGGTATTTATAATGATAAATATTTGTTTAGAACATTTCAAACACGAATTTCATCTTTTCTATTTAGACTTTACATTATTTATCATCCATTTTATACATTACTAGCTTTCCGCCTGCGGCTTCGCAAGCGTTTTCAAAGAAAAACCCGCATAGTTCCCGTTCCCGTGGGATTTCCGGGATAAAACCTAGCCTATGTTACTCGTGGATAATGTAGCTTTCGAATGGTGAAAGAATTTTTAAAATCGGTCCAGTAGTTTATGAGCCTATTCATTACAATCAAACAAACAAACAAAGTTTTCCTCTTTATAATATTAGTGTAGATAGTGTAGACTACTAACCAAAGTCTAACAGTTAATATGTTCTTTGCACACCTAAATAGTGGGTAGAATGCATTGAGATATACATATGGAGACGACACCGCCTACATCACTTATGTTCCGCTCAACATACGCCATATGGCGTAACTGCACGCTCATTTTTTATTTGTTTTAAAGTGAAACGCATCAAATATGCCTTCGTGTGTGTTACGATATTGCACAAATAATACGGAAAAGTGCAAAGGAATAACTTTCATCGGTAAGTACCAAACTAGATAATAATTTTTAAAACTTAGTTAGAGCAAAAAAATGGCACACAGATTTTGTTTGTGGTGTCTCCTCCATACGTATAGTAATATTATCTCAATGGTAGAATGTAATAGTACTTTAACATTGTAATAATATCACCTATTTTTGTAATTACATTCTTACAAATAAATGTAATTTAAATTTGTACTAATTTTATTTACATAAAACAAATTTAACTCACCATTTCATAACACAGTTCAACCAGCCACCAAAACTCGTCACCAATAGCAGTTGAGATGCGAACACAGAGTCAATAAATGATACAACAGGAAACAGTATGTCCAGAACATTATTGGGATTGTAAAAGTTGTTCACTTGTTCAAAGAACGGAGCCCAGTCTGTGCACCTGGAATATTTAGGAAAGATGTGTTAATTAAAATATAAATAAAATAAAATAAATATTTCAGGACAATTTTCACACACAGCACGATCTGATCCCATACTAATCTTTCGATTGTGCTATGGAAACCAGATGGCTGATGAACATACATATATAATTTTAAATAAATACTTATATAGATAATTAACACACAGACACAGAGCAAACATCTATGTTCATCACACAAATATTTGCCCCGGGTGGGGATCGAACCCACGACCTCTGGCTTGGAAGGCAGGGCCACTACCCACCCAGCCAACCGGCCAGTCCAATTGGTAAGTTAATACATATATACTTAATATTATAAAGCTGAAGAGTTGGTTTGTTTGAAAGTGCTAATCTCGGGAACTACTGGTCCGATATGAAAAATTCATTTGGTGTTAGATAGCCCTTTCATTGAGGAGTTTTAGTAAAGTTTTCTGTAATCAAAATCTAAATAAAAGTGGAACTAGTGAATTGTTTCTTTAAAAAAATATATTGTAAAATGCAGTTCCATCAACGGTAACAATACAAAGTATAAATTATATAAAATTTATAGTATTAACTATTAATATATGCATTATAAATTGATGATTCCTTCCTATTATGTAACTTTAAACATCTAAAACAACTTCTTGTAACCAGGATGATAACCCAATAGATAAAATAAAATAATTTTAAACTATGATAAAACAACCTTGAAAGTCAATAAATGGGTTTCTAATACATGTAACAGTTAAAAACGCTCATGTTTGAGTCATTTTAATAACAATACAAATAACAATGATCAATAATATTACCAATACTGAATTAGTTCTATACAAGACACCCCAAGCGCGTATAGATGTTCCCTCATTGTTGTTGTTTGTGTCACAACATTGCACAATAATTTATAGTGTTATTAATTTTGGAAAACGCAAAAATTGCGATTTTCCTGCTTTCAAATTCCGGAAAGTGAAACCAAAACAAAGGTTCGTTTTTTTAATTAAATTGTCATATGTCAGATTTTAACGGTTGTCATTTTACGCATCTAAGGTTTAAATATTATGAGATATTATGAATAAATTACTCTTGTAAAAGATTTAAAGAAATTAATAAATATTGCGAGGAAATTTTTAATTATATTTATACGCGAATTTAACTCAAAATTGTATGTTTCCTATTAATAAGTCGCCATCTATTATCAAGTAGGTGAACTTGTAATTATTTCGTGTTTCGATAACTTTTCAACACTAGATGGCGCTAGAAGTACAATCACAAATCTTCAAATGTATTTTTTATAATCTGGTTCTAATTAAGTAATTCTAATTATCTAAGTTCTAATTATCTTTTATTAAATTTCGCCACTGAAAATCAGTGTTGCAACAGCTGCGTTGCAATTTATGCTGAGTGGCTACCATTTTGGCTCCACTTCTTAATTTTATATCTTTTAATTTAGTTATATATATTTTAATTTTACTGTGTTTGAATTGTATTGTCTTAATCTAATTGTATTGTGTGCGTGTTATTTTTTTTGTGGAGTCAAATAAATGATCTTTCTTTCTTTCTAAATCTATTAAATAGCCCGCATCAAAATCCTTTGCGTAGTTATAAAAATGGCATACAGCATACAGTAGGCGGTGAATTTGAATATGATACTTAGTGATATTTAGTGGTAGACTATGAAGTTCATTAAAAAATTCTGGGTTAGGACAATCTAAATACGTGCTAGAAGCGAAAATGTTTATCTAATTGAAACAAATTTGCCCAAAAAATAATATTATCATATCCTAATAATTATTATGCATTAGGTAACAGAGTAGTTACACGTTAATACTTAATTTTATTTAAATAACAAAAGTATATTTCCCTGCCTGTTTGTTACGTCTTTACGACTACATATATTCCACAGAATTTGGATGAAATTTTTGAAGTGAAACTTCTTATCAGGGTTGGAAAAAAATTTAGTGTAACATTTTTTCGTTACGCGTGACATTTTTCCGTTACGCGCCATCTTTTTCTTATCCCTACCATTTCTGTAAAGTTACATATAATAAATTATTTTTTGAAAAATAATTTTCACTTCTTACGTGTGTACCTACACTAGTACACGCACACATTTTTTTATGAAGTATTTTAGTTTATGACTTATATACCTAGTTAAGGCTATTTTGTTTTTCAAACATCAGCTCCTAATAACTTCACGGCTGAAATCGTAAAGCAGTAATTAAATAAGAACAATAATAATAAAAGATCATGAAGCAATTTAATTCAGAAATAACAGTAGCAAAAGTTGCCAAGTAGGTAAACTGTAAGCCGGGTCTTGATAGAATTTTCCCCGCCGTTTTGATGATCAAAATGAAAAGACACGCAAATTTTACTATAACTACATACCTACATGGATTTTGTATTTACCTTATTAACTTCTTGTAGGTAAATCATACATGAACATAATAGAATTATTTACTAAGTAAAAAATAACCTTCGAATTATCATATTATTTTTACTCATTTTACTTTAAATCATCCCTAACTACTTAGCTACAAGTAACAAGGTGCTACAATTGTAAACAAAAACTACATAACTATAAATAAAGCAAAACATAGTAAACAACAAAATTACAACGCGATAATTTCGCAAAATAGCTGGTTACTCTCATCACTAGATGGCGCTGATCCCGCGGGGCGAGTAAAGCGGATTATTGCTTTAATAATTGAGTATTATACTA
This sequence comes from Colias eurytheme, assembly GCF_061535395.1. NCBI lineage: Eukaryota > Metazoa > Arthropoda > Insecta > Lepidoptera > Pieridae > Colias > Colias eurytheme. The sequence continues at coordinate 5,337,789 of NC_143007.1, read as the reverse complement.
TGGTTAGTGTACGGTGGGCTATATAGGTACTGATTTTATATAATTAAAAAGTTTTCCTCAATTTTAATGCTAGTATGTATAGAAATTAAAGTATAAAAGAGGTTTTGAAGGTATAGGATTAGAGCTCGAGCCGCCACAGTTAGCAAATATACAATTTTGAAAGTTATGATTTTATTATTTTCATAAAATAATTTATCAAAACGTTTAAGTATAACTGAATTCCAGCTCTTTTAAGTATGTGACGTATTCAAAGTATTATTTTTATATTATGACGCCAAATTATTTATTTGAACTTGTTTGAAAAAAAAAAGATCATTTAAACATTCAAATTTATTAAACACGTTTATTCTTTTAGATGCTGTTTTATATTATAATTCATGGACACATTTAAACATCCACAGTATTATATGATAGGTATTATATATTTGTAATCATCATAATTATTATAATAATAAGGTTGATACTTTATTTTGCATCTATAAAAATCTGTAGGTACAACAAATTAAAATTAAACTTCTTAAAAAATACTTAAGTAATTTAATCGTAAAAAATTAATTTTCTTTAGCCATATTTTTATTTGGTTTAGCCATATAATTTTAATTCATATAATTAGTATTAAAAACACTACTTGTGTGGCGGGTTGTACGCGAGGCGTGAACGAAGCCGCTTTCAGCAAATTTAATCTTTGAACTCCACTGAAATATTGTAAACGAGATGATGGTAAGTGAATATATCTGAAGATATTTGTTATTATTTTTTTTAGTATCTATCGCTTATGGTTTTTTTTTTACTAAAACAAGGTAATAATTATGGAATAAACATATTATTATCTACATAAACATGCCTAGGTACAAGAACATAATAATATTTAGAAAGAAAGAAAGAACCAATATAAAATGAAATGCTGTATATTGTATACTAGCTGTTGCCCGCAGCTTCGCCTGCGTGGAAAAGAAAAATTTTCATGGTAATAATTTTCATCCCCTATTTTATCCCCTTGGGGGTAGAATTGATCAAAATCCTTTCTTAGGACGCCTACGTTATGACATCTACCTGCATGCCAAATTTCAGCCCGATACGTCCAGTGGTTTGGGCTGTGCGTTGATAGATCACTATATATCAGTCACCTTTGAGTTTTATATACTTATTATATAGATTGCATGTTGCTCTTTCACGGAATACATTAGCAAATTCCTGAAAAATATAGAACTAACACTTTTATGGTGGGCGAAAGGAACTGGGTGAAAGGAAAAAAGTAATACCTACTTGAATATAAAACTATTAATGTTTTGCTTCTAAAAAACTATGTAGGCCTAATATGGTTCACATGTAACTCTTTTATCCTGATGACTTTTAATAATTGTTATAATATTATACTCGCAGTGCTCCGTTCCTGTTGGTTTTAGCGTAATGATATAAATTATAATAGCCTTTAGCCTTCCTCGACAAATGGGCTGGCTATCTAACACCGAGAATTTTTCAAATCGAACCAGTAATTCCGGATATTAGCGTGTTCAAACAAACAAACAAATAAACACTTCAGATAATATTATGATAGCCAAGCGATAAAGGCGTACTATGATGTATAAGGCCTATTTATATCATATTATGATCAACCCATACTAAAACGCGAATACTCGACCGGTCTCCGATATCTTGAGACATATTTCACTAATATTTATTCACTTTCACCTGCCTGAAATCTCATAAACGCCGTATGATCACGTAGAAGTATAGTATTAAAATATAATCTTCCCTCTTTCAGAGGGGGGAGCTAGCTGTCTCTTTCGCACATATAGCCATCTCGCTCTGGTTTGGTGAAATTGCTTAGTTCAACAAAACTGATTTTTAAATAATAATTTAAAAATCAGTCGACGACGCGGTTGGCGCAGTGGTAGAGTAACTGCCTACTGAGCCGACGCGACGGTCCCGGGTTCGATCCCCGGTCAGGGCAAATATTTGTGTGATGAACTCAATTATTTGTTCTTGGGTCTGGGTGTTATTATCTATAATATATGTATTTATTAAATATTATATTTATCGTCGCCTAGTACCCACAACACAAGCCTTAATTGAGCTTACTGTGGGACTAGGTCGATTTGTGTAATAATGTCCTATAATATTTATTTATTTATTTATTTATTTATTTATTTATTTGCGCTATTTTGTTATTATCCTGTAGTTACCATAATTTATTATAGATCGATGATTTCAAATTTAAGAAATACCTGTTAATAGATATTAGGGAGCATGCATGCTCCCTGCATGTGTATAATTCTCTTAAAAACAATAATAATCGTAGGCTGTCTACTATATTAATTAAATATAACAGACTAGGTTTCTTCCCGCGGCTTCGCCCGCGTTTTCAAAGGAAAACCAGCATAATTCCCGTTCCCGTGGGATTTCCGGGATTGCGTCATTTTCCCGGGATAAAAAGTAGCCTATGTCCTTTCTCGGGTATCAAAATATCTCCATACCAAATTTCATGAAAATTGTTTCAGTAGTTTAGGCGTGATTGAGTAACAGACAGACAGACAGAGTTACTTTCGCATTTATAATTAGTATGGATTAAGTTTTCATCTTGGCCTTGGCTCTAGATGCCAAGCATTAGTACCTAGATTATCGATAAAATTGTTGGCAAATGTTAATTATCATCACTACATAGTATAAAACAAAGTCGCTTTCTCTGGTCCTATGTCCCTATGCCCCTAATCCCTATGTAGGTATGCTTAAATCTTTAAAACTACGCAACGGATTTTGCTGCGGTTTTTTTTAATAGTTGTTTTTTTTTCAAGAGGAAGGTTTTGGTATATAATTTATGTATTAGGTTTTAGACAAAGCGGGCGAAGCCGCGGGCGGAAAGCTAGTTGTAGTATAATTAGGAACTGGTCTCGGCTTCGGTATATAAACATTAACAATATTATTGATGTCTATAATAAAAGCCTTATTTAATGTGACTCACGGATAATGTAGAAGTTTAAGGGCGGAAAAAATAATTACTTAACTAGTTATTTAATTTTATAGTTACAAACATAAAAAAATCAAATCTCATACATTTTTATTTAGATTATGGTAATTAAATAACTCTACCTACATCACCCATAAACTAAAATTTCCCTCCCTTACAACTCGATTACAATAAAAACATTTGAGAATAATTCCCAAACCAATGCGGTAAAACATTAACCACAGATCAAACAAAAATACTCATAAAAATTAGCCAAATTCAAGGACAGGAGACAATACAATATTTCTTTTCCTTACAATTACCGTGACAAATCGGGGTTCGAAAATGTCGCCGACTTAGAGAAATTATTTTATTATCGTATTCATTTTCACTTTACAGTAGTGAATTATTGTTATATTGTGACGGTAAGGTAGTTTAGATATTACCGCAATTGGCGGCAATAAAAATTTGTTTTGTCTGTGCCCCCTTTGTTTTGGCGGCGTAGAGTGAGAATGAACCATAGAGGAGGCACTAAAATGACAAGTAATGCGTGAGAGAAATACACTTATGACTATAAAGCTAAGAGCAAGCGAGACAGAAACATTGTTTTTTGTTTCTCTCATGTTATGCGATTTCTTTTGTTGGGGACAAAGGCAGTTTGTCCCAAACAAGCGGCTACAGTCCATTGTTTTGCTAGTTTTCTGTTTTTTCTCGCTGTTAAGTGACTTCAAAGTTTAATAAACGTTGACAGTGATCTGTTTTAATCCGACTTTAAGTGAAAATATGGTGCGTTGTAGTGTGATTGGTTGTAAAAATCGGCCGGAACGAAGATTACCAAATATTACCTTTCACACGTAAGTAAACTTATTTGAAGTATATTGTTTTATAGAACTGGATATAGTTGATACATTTTCATTAACTCTAATGTGAAATTATCTACAAATATATAATATTTTCATCGAAATAGACGTAAACATTTTTTTGTGTTATCCGACTAAATTACGAAGTGTTCTTGTTGTTCAGGACGCCATTTGTTTTTACGTAGTTTCAAATTTATGGTATAATCATGTGATTAACATTAGGGATACCAGTACAGGGTAAAATTTTCCCCAAAATCGTGAAATGTTTTTTTAATATTAAATATGTTTTTTAGGTTTCCAAAAGAAACAAGTACATTAAACAGATGGATTCGAGCTACCGGAAGGAAGAACTGGTTACCAGGAAAAAGTCACAGAATATGTTCTATACATTTTGAGTCGCGTTATTTTCGAAAAACGAAAAAAAAAACCTATTTGATGCCCAATGCAATTCCAACACTTTTTACAACAGTGAGTAATTTTTGTGATGCATTTAGTTTGGATTTAAATGTTGTAGTTTAAATATTCATAGACCGATTTTGTTGCTACGTCTACATAATAAACAAAACAAGTTATTAATTTATTTTTATAGGGGTATATTTTCTATTTATACTAAATCAAATTTTATTTTTTTAGGATATTATTGTTGAGCGACTGAGTACTGCCCAACAATCAAAAGTCCATGGACCAGGTCTTAAGGTAAATTAATAATTCCATTGCACTTTCCCACGAGCAACAACACTGCACTATTTTAGAACTGCACGACATACCGTGGAGAGGAAGTTTATGAGGTGTTGTTGTGTATGTACACGGCTCATATGAATGTGTGAAGCCTGGATTAGTCACCGGTTTTTTTACACCTTTTATTTTGTACATGGATGTTCTTAGTATTATCTGATTCAACTAACTTAATCTTTTCAGGATGTTGTTGAGCTACCTAATACAAGAGAACAGGCGAAAACCCCTGAACCAAGTCTTGAGGTAAATTGATTATATTATAAAATTATGGTGAAATATATATCTATACTAATATTATAAAGCTGAAGAGTTTGTTTGTTTGTTTCAACGCACTAATCTCAGGAACTACTGGTCCAATTTGAGAATTTCTTTCGGTGTTAGATAGCCCATTTATCGAGGAAGGCTTTAGGCTATATATTATCTCAACAGACCAACAGGAGCGGAGCAATGCGGGTGAAACCGCGGGACATAGCTAGTTAGTAATAATTTCATTTGGGTACATTTTGTACATTTATGTTATTTGAATTTTCTGGTTTACCGAAGTTAAACTTTATCTTTACAGGATATTATTGAGCTACCTAGTACTAGCAAACAGTCGAAAGCCCCTGAACCAAGTTTTGAGGTATATCATTATTTCATATACAACAATAAATTAATGAATGAATACATTTATTTCTGAAACAATGAAGTAGAGTATAGTAATAATTTCATCACGCCGGTGCCAGCGCATGGTGACAGCGCTTGTGGCCGATCACGGGGCCAGGAGCAGGAGCCGCCGTTGTGAAACTATATAGTGCTCGCGCAATAACTAAAACCGTAGCAAATGTTAAAGAACAGCCGAAGTGATATCTTTAATGGCGTATAGGAAATGTTGCCACAGCGTGGTTTTATAGCGTGACCAAAAAATATATTTTGAAGAGTTACCGTGGGAGCACTGTAACTGTTTAGAGTTATTTGTATAAGTAGTATATTTTGTCTTATTTAGGTACATCTGTGTGGTCTTATATTTTTTAAAATTGTAAAATTATTTAAGTTGGAAAAGGAATCAAATCTACTATAATTGTGAGGGGAATCTAAAGCCTGTAACATAGTTTTGAAGTTTGAACTAATACATGCTTTAATTTCCCCAAATATATAAACTGTATTATTTTAATACTTTTTAATTAAAGATTTTTTTTCTATTATATATTTCTGTTTCAAGTTTGCAAAAAATAACTTAATATTTTTTTTTCCAGGTGGAAACACCGAGAAAAATCAAATTAAGAAAAAAATTAATAAATAAAGAACGTGTAGCCGAGCAAAGAAAAAAGAAAATTGCAGTATTGAGGACAAGGGCGTGGCGGTTAAAGAAAAAGAATGCAGAACTGTGCAGCATATTAGAAGATTTAAAAGCCCGATGTTTAATAAATCAAGAATCTGCTGATGTTTTGTCATCTATAGAAACGGCAAATAAGGACTTTTTAAAAAGATATATTTGTAAAGAATCCGCACCTAGGAAGTATTCTGTAGAGTTAAGAAAATTTGCATTAACTCTCCACTTTATAAGTCCAAGAGCCTACGATCATGCCGCTATGTTTTTATATACAACGTTCATAATTTTTCTGTAGTGTATTTAGTATCAGCATTGCACCCGTGCGAAGCCGGGGCGGGTCGCTAGTTAAGTTAATAAATAACAAAATCTTTTCAAATCTGTCTTTTTCTTCATAAACCTATCTTACAAAAAAATACCCAAACATTTATAGATATTTTGCCAGTTTTTCGGATAAAAAGTTTTTGTAATAGTTGGCAACATTGACGTAAGGATTCGCCATCTCGTTCGGGTATACGCCGATGTGATCTCTAGTACATTCTCCCTCTACGTTTGGCGGCAACTTTGACGTTTGAAATGTCATATTTTATTGACGAAATTTTTAAAACCACGTTCGGTAATGGTGATGTTTGTGAAATTATTGCTTTTGGTTTGACGTCGTTATTTTGTTATTGCCTAGTATATAAAATGTGGCAAAAAGTTATAGGTTTTTTTGTTAATTACTTTATAACTCAGAGTACCGTTGGGCGATTGGTGTAAGCTTAAGCTCAATTTATTGTTGTTAGTGCCCTAATTAAACTTCTTATTGTACATTGATAACAGTAAGTAGTATATACCTTATTTGTATTTGTTTCTTATGTAAGTACATTATCTTCCATAAATTATTGTATAACAAATAAGGATACCTAACATATTTTTGCGATGATTTTTTTTGTTTTACATTTTTTATAAAAATAAAAGCAATAGTTTTCTCGATTGACCGAGTGTATGATACGTACCTACCTACGCAGTAATTTCTCGTACTACATATTTTTATCAGTTGCTTTTTTTAATTGACAAAAACATTACCTATGACTTATTATGATCGTAGTTCGATTCACAATTTTCTTACAATAAAATTTCGCTAATTAGTAAGTCTAGAGACCAACGATTTAAAAAAAACCGTTTCATTAATACAATAAATTTAAATTATCTAAACATTTACAACGTATTTTTACTTTGAAATAACCTAAACTAACAACAATAATGAAAACATTACTATAATTACCAAACCAACAATAACCAAAATCAAAAGCAAATCAAAATGTCCGCTGACGCGCTAAACTGCTTTTATCCGGTTAAATCCAGCATAATCCAGTTTAATCCGGCCAAGAGAATTGATAGTCTGTCAAGCAAGGGGGATCATACCGCACCTGAGAGCTCCACAGAGTATATAATGGCATAATCGTTGCGTCGTTTATTATTTTTAATCTGTTTTGATTGTTGCGCAAGTGTTGCCAGATGATGATTGAATTAATGGCTTATTGTTAGAGTTGTTGGGAGTTGAATATTTTTGTGTTTATGAACTCAGTAGTTGTTTATACATAACTATAGGTTACCGCCCGCGGCTTCGCCCGCGCAGTCAAAGAAAAACCCGCTTAGTTCCCGTTCCCGTGGGATTTCCAGGATCGCATCATTTTCCCGGGATAAAAAGTAGCCTATGTCCTTTCTCGGGTATCAAAATATCTCCATACCAAATTTCATGTAAAGTGGTTCAGTAGTTTAGGCGTGATTGAGTAACAGACAGACAGACAGAGTTACTTTCGCATTTATAATATTAGTATGGATATAATTCATTAAATTAAACAACAAGCATTGTACATTTTAATTGGCTGTTTTTAATGACCTAGGTAGCTTTCTACCCGTGTTGTAGTAAACTTAATCAAAAATACTAAAAAACATTCCTCGTGAACCGAGCTCCCTATAAAGTGAAAACATTATGAAAATCGGTGCAGTAGTTTCTCGGTGCGGCGTTTATCGCAATCAAACAGACAAACGCGGCGGCGGACTTTGTATAATTATACTTTGTATAATATTATGTCAGTAGTGATAAATCTTACCTATATTGCTTGAATTTGTGAATTTAAACCAAAATTCGTGTGTGTTAAGAATAATAATAACAACAATAAACTGAACAATAAAAGCGAAATGCCATATTATTTAAAATCGTAAAAATATAATCACTGCAACATAGATCAATAAAGTGCGTTGAGTGCATTCACTAAAAACTCACTTCCGGATGTTAAAATACCCGCCATTTTGTGACGTCACAATGTGTTTTAGTACCCAGTCGTATAACGCGCTAAGCTACAAAGCTGTTAAATATTATGATGCTAGATACAATCAGTCTACGAATTTTAGATTGATATCATTTACTCATTATTACGTGGGTGTTTATTACGCATAGTAAAGTAAACCTACAATATTATAGTAATTTACGTATTTTTATTTGTTAATTACTACTTCTGGGATACATTACAAGGAGGAAGATTTTCTATGAAAGAATTTCCGAAACAAATAAACGATGGCATCGAATCCAATCAAAATTCTTCAACCAGCTACAATCTTGATTGATTAGGCTATATTTAACCCACTATAAATGTTCAATAACAGTAAGTATTCAAATATCATTTAATTAGCGGTTAGCTACCGCCCGCGGCTTCGCCCGCTTTGTCTAAAACCTAATAAATTATATACTAAACCCTTCCTCTTGAATCAATCTATCTATTAAAAAAAACCGCATCAAAATCCGTTGCGTAAGTTTAAAGATTTAAGCATACAAAGGGACATAGGGACAAAGAAAGCGACTTTGTTTTATACTATGTAGTGATTTTATAGCTTACAAAACTTGCTTTTATAGCATACAAATGCTTTGTTACACGCTTTATATTAGCTTCACCTGTATGTTTGTAACCGACTTCTTTGGGCGCGATTTTGACCCACTTTAAACGGCCAGATTTCGTTCAAACTTTGTAGATTTATTTAGGACCGATGACAATACACTAATTTGATAAAATAAATAATAGTTAAAAAAAAAATAAAAAAACACGCGTTTTATAGAAAACCGAACTAAAAGCGTGTTTTTTAGTTTTTTTAAACTATTATAATTATATATTAAACGAAAAGTGTCTTAGAAACAAATAATCGACCAACCCCAATTTTTTCTATCCTCATAAACTTTTTCAGTCTTATTTATAGCATAGCATAGCACATTCTTAGCACACTATCTAACCGCAGATTGAAATCTATTTACATCGCTCCCAATATGTCACAACTACATCAATAAAGCTACAATTAGCCGTGTTTTGGGGGACGATAATGCGATACTCCTGTTTGTTTGAAGATTAATTAAGTGTTTTATGAGTGCTTTTTAAAGCTTGAGAGACTAGTTACAGCCCGCGACTTCGTACGAGTATTTATGGAAAAATGGTTATATTTTGTAAACGTAATTAGATAATGTAGATTTTAGATTTAATTATCTGCGAAAAAATATGATAGAATGGCGTTCTAATAATTATAAACGAGGAAAATAAAAATATTAAATAACTAAGGTACATAATACATAAGGTAAGTATAGACTACTAACTAATCACTTTAACCCTTTTAATTTTTGATCAAACAGATATAAAAGGTAACTATTTAATTCAACTGCATAACTGTTACTTAGTTATACTTATAAATTGTACTATGTAATGTAATTCTCTTAATTTTAACCAATTATTATAATATAAAATAAAATATCCCGCCCAAACATACCTTATATAAAATTTAGCACTGGCAAACCCGGCCGTCAACGCGTTCGCCATCCGTCGTAATAAAAAAAGAAAAAAAGGATTGTCGTTTGGCGCCAATTTTGAATTCAATCTACGCGGGTCGGGCCATGATTTTATTTTCATAGCCGCCGAGGGACCGAGGTACTAGTTTTCTCGAGGATTATTAATAATAAATTAGATTCTATTATTGTTTGAAGGGAGAATTGATGACTGATTTGATTAAGGTGGATAGTTTTGCAAGCTTGTCTGTTTTATGAATATTATACTAGATAATATTTTTAGTATTCATTTAACAACATTTCTGAGCACTTAAAATTTTATCTTTTTAAAGATAGATAGAGATAGATAGAGAGATATTAGAATTTAAATTTAAGCTGGACTGATCGTATGACGTATTTTAATTTTTTGCCCTTTCACACAGAACTATATAGTATATAGGTACCTTACTGATGTTTCTACAATTCGAGAAGTAAATAGTACATAGATAGTTTATAAAAAAAAAATGATTTTCAACTCATTCGTTAAAAAAAAACAATCTGTCAAAAATAGTATTGTCACATTCCAAAAACGAATCTTCAATAATTATAACCATTTATCCAGTCTGTTCTGACCTTTACCCGGTTACTTTTTAATCCGGGTGGGTCGTAAACACCCGGACCCGAATCAAGGATATACCCGGGCAATCATCCGAGCATCTACACTATTTTTTCTCGTGAAAATGTTGCCAGACCCAAGGGCGTATCTTTTATTAAATGAGGGTGAATTCGGGTAGGTAGGGAAAATAAAATTTTGGATAGGTGTAGGTATGTAATAATATGGAATCAAAAAAATATATTACAAATATTATTACTTACGAAACGTGTGTTATCAAAAAAATAAGTAAGTATCCCACCCAATTTCTTTCAAATATAATATGTACCTAACTATAATATATTTATGGCTATAAACTTAGACAAATCAACAGAAAACAATATAAATATAACCCAATAAAATAAATATAGAACAACAATAAAATATTAGCATATTTAATACAGTAGTGCCCACAAAGCGATCATTGTATTCATCGAAAACTATTATCCCAACCGATGACAGCACATTTTTACAACCAATTTTACAACTTAACCAGAATGAAATTGTAACAATTTTATCCGTTGCAAATCATTTACCGACGAAAGCATACCCTGCGCATAACAAAGCGCACTGAAAAAAAAACAATATTTGGAGGGAAACATTTTGACGTTTCGTGACAAAGTGACATTTATGGTTGCGTTCGGGAATAGCCTTCAATTGTTCAAAAGAGGTCCTAAATTCAATAATGGATGTACCCCGCTGTGTGTATGCTGTTAATGTAGCTACCAGTAGCAAATGATTAGTTTCGGTGAGCATTTTAAGTGTAAATAATCTTGTTGTCTATTGTTTCGTGTTTATGGTGTAGGTGAACGATGACTAAACGTTTTAAATGGAGAAATCTATTGTGGAAGAACGCAATGGGCGATGTGAAAAAAGTTCTTTTGATTTGCTGATAATTTTTAAATAACACATTTCGTGTTCGATTATATGCAGTTATACAAAAAAAAATATTCATTAACTTGACCTTATTATGTTTTAGCTAAGCTAACAAATCGAAATTATTTTATATGGTTTCTAAAAGGTAAGTAATATTGCTTGAAATCGGTACAGTACTTACTGAGGTTAGCTGGTTCAAACAAACAAACTTTTCAGCTTTATACTATCAGTATAGTGTCTACTTATTGTATATATACGAATGTTACTTTGTAAGAGAAGTATTGGTTGAAAATTTACATTATTAGATACTTACAAACGTTGCCAATTTTAAATAAACAGAGAACCATACCCTACTTCATTTCATTCCTTATAACTTTAATGATATAAATATGTTTGCTTATAAAGTTTAGGTAATCTTAAAAATAGTAAAAACACGTTTTAAAACTTTGATTTGATTGAATAGCTTCAACTCACAATTTCCTTATTAAAATAATTACTTTTAAAAATTACGTGAATTATTGTAGATACAAATATTCATATTATACTTCCTTCATTCCATTTTTGTTTTATGTACTTGTATTATAAAATTTTAATTCTTAGATATAACTATATGTAGGTACATAGATGCATGTGTTATTATTCCATGCTAAAAAACTTATAGCACATGCATATATCGAACATAACTATGTAACAAAACACACAACTCCGTTAAAACAATAATCGCAATCAGAATATCCAATCAAACAATTCACAGCGCAATTAATTGACAGCAATAAGCCCGCCATTTTGGAAAACGGTCGCACCGTTTCCCGCCTAAATTAACGTCATTTAGAATCGTTCCCGCGCTCCCGTATAAACGGGTATTATTATTCTGTACATGGCTGCTGTATTTCCACAGCTTTAATTTAGATTGTGTGTGGATTTGATTTTTGTTTTAATTCAGTTTTTTGTTGCAGATGATTCTTCAATTGTTTTGAATATACACATTCAAGGAAGAAGAAATTAAGAAGAACGTTTGTTGTAGTATAAAATGTGTATAAAATATAATAACTAGTAGAACAGAATTTGCTTTGAGTTTAGAATTTACCTACATGAAATTATAATATTAATAATAGGCCCCAAATATACTTAATAGTAGCTAACATAGGTAACATTTGGCATCTGTGCCAAAGCTTTTATAGGTGCCATCGTTCATAAAGTTTTTTGTATCTGTGTTTTTATTGTTCCAAATAAAGAATTTTGAATTTATTGAATTTTGAATAGGTATCATTCAATGTACGTCGTACGGCTCTTACAAGCAAATATAAAATATCGTTCATCTTTTCTTTGAAATTTATAGTGTAAAAATTTATAATTTCAAAATGTTTTCAAAGATACCTGTTTATCCAATGGATATCAAAACGTAAATGTTGTCATTAAACTATGTAAAATTATCTTATATATAAAATTCCCGTGTCACAATGTTAGTCTGCATACTCCTCCGAAACGGGTGGACCGATTCTCATGAAATTTTCTGTGCATATCGGGTAAGCCTGAGAATCGGCCAACATCTATTTTTCATATGTACCACGGGCGAAGCCGGGGCGGACCGCTAGTATTATATAAAACTGTGATATTATTTACGTTATTAAAAATGAAACATATTTCGGAAAAATCAAGAATACAAGACCATTACTCACAAGTCACAATCCTCATTCATCGGTCATCGTCGATTATTTTTATAGTAATAACAATCTAGTACATCGTATGTTTAACCATTTTACATACTAATGTTATGCCTCTGAATAAATGCCGGAAAATTGCTTTTAACCCTACCAAATTGAAAAGGTCGTAAGTGCCAGGTAATTGCGTCTCGCTCGCGCTTGTGGAGTGGTGTATTACTCTCTCTGTCGCACTCGTGTGTTTGTGGAAGCGGGCAAAGCTGTTTTGTTTGTCGGTTTCGTTCGTTCGCATTTCATGATAGCTGATTATACAATTTCATGTGGTCGGGAAAGCTAGGGTTGGTAAGTTAGGGAAATTGTATTTTTTTATAATTTAAAATTATGACGATGAAGATCTTGTAAAAAGTATCAAGTATATTTATTTGCTTGAGGTCAACTCAAGAATTATAATTTGTTTTTGAAGTGAAACTTCTTTATCGGGGTTGGAAAAAATTTAGTGTAACCATTTTTTCGTTACGCGTGACATTTTTCCGTTACGCGGACAGTTACGCGCCATCTTTTTCATATCCCTACCACGCGTGTTTCGACGTATTTCTGTAAAGTTGCATATAGCAAATTATTTTTTGAAAATTAAGGTCATAAAGAAGTTTCACTTCTTACGTGTGTACACTAGTACACGCACACATTTTTAAAGTGAAACTTTTATTACATCGTCTCAAACTTTTTGGTCTGTGTAGCGCATGTCGCGTGTATCGCGGCTGCCGAGTAGGTATACCTACTCGGCAGCCGACCGTCACGCGACATGCGCTACACAAAGCAGTGTTCGGAACCGTTCGAACAGTTTCACTTTTACCGTGGTTTCATAAAACCACACAACATTTTTTTGTTGAACGCGCTAATCTCAGGAACAGCGTTGAATTGATTTATTTTATTTTGTAGGTACCTACTATCTTTTTATTGACGAAGACAGGCCATATAAACTTCGATGAATAGGAGCGGAACAGTTATGAACAAGTGATAACTGCGTTAAAAACAACCGACTTCAAACTTGCACGTTTGCAACATTTACAAATACAGACAAAAATGCTCATAAAATAAAAACTACTGGGCCTATCCGAATAAATTTTTTATGGGACCAATTCGACACCATCCCGCATCGAACAAAAAAAGAATCACGTAAATCGGTTCAGAAACCTCGGAGTAATCGGTGTACATACATAAAAAAAAAAAAACATACCGGCCGAATTGATAACCTCCTCCTTTTTTTAAAGTCGGTTAAAAATGTAGCACATACTGCCAATGTGTATCTTGGTAAAACCTTCCACATTGACTAGACTGTATCTTATATGCTGACACAAAAATAGTACGACACAATAATGCATTATTTTATAGCAAAGACATCCTAACAATCCTAATTAATATTATAAATGCAAAAGTTTCTGAGGATGTGTTTGTTACTCTTTCACGCAAATACTACTGTACCGATTACAATGACATTTAGCAAACATATAGAGGGTAACTTGGATTAACACATAGGATAAGTTTTATCCCGAAAATCCCAAAGGAACGGGGACTATGCGGGGTTTTCTTTTAATACGCGGGCGAAGCCGCGGGCGGAAAGCTAGTCTTTATATTAGGTATAATTATCTTTTCACAGTTAGATTTGACCCTAATAGGAGACTTATCCATGTAATTAAAGAAGACAGCAATTCACAAACGGCACTTATGTACCTTCTGTGAAACAAAATAAACAGTTTTAATTGATAACAGCTTATTGGCAGCCCTATAACAAAGCGCTAGCGAGTTTCGTTATATTAAAACGCTTAGGGTTTGCGGCGTAGTCTATTATTTAGTTCGCTATTGGACGTTTCGAAAAAGGAAACGTACGCGATTGGCCCGTTTTGATAAGATTAATCTAGTATTATAAAGCTGAGTTTGTTTGTTTGCACGCGCTAAGCTCAGGAAGTACAAAAAAATTGTTTCAATGTTCAATGTTCGATAGTCGTTCGATAGATTTATCGAGAAAAGGTATAATATTACTATCACGATTCGTAAAATTCGATTAATGTGTTTATAGGCTTAGGAATTACTGTATCGATTTTGATAGAATTTCGCTTGACTATAGTTGAAAATGGGAAAAAAGGCGCGTTGAGAGAAACATTTCAAGCCGCTTCATGGAAATACCGTCACGTCATGGAGTAAGGCGACGATTTTGTTATCTTTGAATCTTTCCAAAGAAGTTTCACTTCTGACACATGTGCTCGGCACACACGCTCTTTTATTCTGTAGATATCAGTTAAAATTCGAACACACGATATCTAGGTTTGGCTATACCACTTGTACCAAGGCATTATACACAAAACGAATAGATCCATATTCATGTCGTTTTGTCAGAACGGTAGCTAGCAATTCGTTACGGTCATTGGTCTATTATATTAATCGTCATTTATGGTTTATGGGAATTCGTGAAAGGACCATTATGTACGTGTTTATTTGTTTTCTCTTACTTTTGTTTAACTGTCGATTGTTTATTCTTTTTTGGTGACATTTGACAAATATTTTAGGCGGTGGGTTTTATGGTTAGATGACATTTACATAGCTGTTTGGTTAAGGGCTGATTTTTCAATCTTTGGTTAAACCTAGGTTTAAACTTAAATTGAATAACGTATTAAACTGCCATTTCCAAAATGTATTCCAATTACCTGCATTTGACAGTCTAAAAGTGACATTAATATTATCGTGTAACTTTATTGGACGGATAAGTTTTAACCAAGGATTGAAAAATTGTCCCTAATGCGTGTAATCGTAATACATCCTACACTAATATTATAAATGCGAAAGTTTGTGAGGATGTGTGTGTGTGTAGGTGTGTATGTTTGTTACTCTTAAACGCAAATACTTCTGAACCGATTACAATGAAATTTAGCACACATACCTATAAGGCTATAGAGAATACCTAACTTGGATTAACACATAGGATAGGTCTTATTCCGGAAATCCCACGGGTTTTTTTTGAAAACGCGGGCGAAAAGCTAGTAATACCTACTTATAATATTATGTACACATAATCACTACATAGTAAAAAACAAAGTCGCTTCCTCTGTCCCTACTCCCTATGTCCCTATGTATGCTTAAATCTTTAAAACTACGCAACGGATTTTGATGCGGTTTTTTTTTAATAGATAGCACTCTATCTGTATAAATTTGAATCACTATTCAAGAGGAAGGTTTATATAATTTATTATGTTTTAGACAAAGCGGGCGAAGCTGCGGGCGGAAAGCTAGTATTAATATGAATTATAATATTATAATATTTTTTACTTTATAAGAGATAAACATGCAAGATAGGTGTAATTTTAATACACATGGTGTAATTACAAAACATGTAAGTACAGAAAATTATACATCTTTTTTTCAACTGTCATTTAGTAGTAAGTACCTACCTAGTGCTTAGAAGTAGTAGTAAGTAGTAATCTATACTTAACGATATCGATACTTAATCTTCTTATATATAAAATTCTCGTGTCACAATGTTAGTCTGCATACTCCTCCGAAACGGGTGGACCGATTCTCATGAAATTTTCTGTGCATATCGGGTAAGTCTGAGAATCGGCCAACATCTATTTTTCATATGTACCACGGTCGAAGCCGGGGCGGACCGCTAGTAATATCTAATAATAACGCAGTGTTTAATAAATAGATGATTTACCATATATCCTGTTACATTAAAAAAAACATTATCCAGGCAACCTGAGTACATAAGAAAGTGTGAAAAAAAATGTAGAAAAATATATTTCAGAACAATTTCAGGACAATTTTCACTCACGGCACGATCTGATCCCATAAAGCTTTCGCTTGTGTTATGGAAACCAGATGGCTGATAAACATACATATATAATTTTAAATAAATACTTATACATATAGATTATTAACACCCAGACACAGAACAAACATCTATGTTCATCACACAAATATTTGCCCCGGTTGGAAATCAAACCCACGGCCTCTGGCTTGGAAGGCAGGGCCACTACCAACCTAGCCAACCGGTCAGTCGATAAAAAAATAGTTGTCCTAAAATAACTATCAACATGGTCACCCTACACATTTTATCATTTATTACTCTATCTAAGCTCCATACATCACAACGTTATAGCCGTTCCACACATCCAAGCAATTTGGACAAACAAACTGACATTCTGCTGATCTCTCCCATTATTTTATGACTGGTCACTAATTATATTGTATATTATAATAAGCTTTTCACCCGACAGTGCTTGGAAAAGGTCTTAGGTTCTATTTCTGGTAAAAAAAAAGAAATCTATTTAAAATAAAAAATATTATCACATTCTTCGTACGAGTGAATGGGTTCAGTTCGATTCAAACTTCATGGCGATTCGTTTACGTTCTGGTAATATCAAAAATTGTTTTTTTGCGCATCAGATCGTTTGATGTTCCGAGCCGCCATTAAGTTTGAATCGTACTGTTTCTACTAGGGAAGTGCGTACCATCGACCACATCTTAGCTTTCCACCAGGCGAGATTGTGGTCAAGCGCTTTCCATTACATGGAAGCTACTATTCTATTCTATTATGTAATGACCCACAAAATTTCGGGTCATTTGTAACAGGATGGCGGTTCTACAGGGGTCTTAGTACGCAATGACAAAAAGAAAAATGATGGTCAGAACGCTGATACCGGATACCTTAAGATACTGTAATATAAAATATATCAGTATCTTAAGATAAAATATTATAGTACCTATCTTCACCGTGTGTGACGCGCTTTAGTAGCTTAACCCGATTATATACTTTAATCTATACTAATATTATTAAGCTGAAGAGTTTGTTTGTTTGAACGCGCTAATCTCAGGAACTACTGGTCTGATTTGAAATATTATTTCGGTGTTAGATAGCCCATTTGTCGAGGAAGGCTATAGGCTCTATACCATCACGCTAAGACCTACAGAAACGGAGCAATGTGGGTAAAACCGCAGGGCACACCTAGTTATTCATAATAGAGTTATTTCAAGTAAAATATTTCAACAATTTATTTACAAGAAGGTTTTAAGTACGTACTAGGTATTTTTTTTATATATTATAAATTTTTAAAGAATAGCTTTGAGGCATATTACCCGGATTCGAATCCCGCCTCGTGATCGAATTTTTTCTATTCTTTAAAAATTTATATCTATACTAATATTATCTATACTATGTAGGTAATATTTTAAAGAGGAAAGGTTTGTATGTATGGTTTTCACGCATAAACTTCTGGACCGATTTTGATGAAATTTGGCACAGATTATTAGACCCTGAGAAAGAACATAGGCTACCTTTTATTGTGAAATATGTACCACGGGCGAAGCCGGGGCGGACCGCTAGTATTTTATAAAGCATTTGAATGCTGTAAAACGAAAACATCTACTTTTATTTTTTAGTCTCTTAGTCGTAACTATTGCATATATTTAGGTACCTACATAATTAATTTAAATATAGGTTTTAATTTACCTAAAGAATTACAAGTAATTGAATCAAGAACCGATAGTCGTAACACTATCGCAAACAATCTCAATAAAATTAAAATAAAATGTTTCTCTCTTTATGATCGGACCCATTAACCCAATCATATTTATGACACAATTAAAAAATATATCGAAAAAAACTTATCCCAAGGTTTTCCAACGTGTGTACACCCTAACACCCTAAAATTCCTTCCCCTACGCTTATCATTTATTATTCCTCCATCCCAGCTGATATAAATGCTGTCTATTTGTTATAACTGTATTATTCCAGATCAATATTAAGATAAACTTTAGATAATATAAGTTTTTTACGGACGCCATTCTAGGAATAATGGTGTATATGATTTTCATTTTTGGCGGATAAAAATTGAAGGTATGTTTTTGGAATGTTTCGTATTGTTAAATACATGAAATTTTTAATAAATTGAAATAAGTTTACAACAAAATTGTGTAGTTTTATTTATTATCCTACCTTTTGCTATTATCTCTACATAGTATAAAACAAAGTCGCTTCTCTGTCCTTATGTCCTTGTGTATGCTTAAATCTTTGAAACTCCGCAACGGACTTTGATGCGGTTTCTTTTAATAGATAGAGTGATTCAAGAGGAAGGTTTTTTATTAGGTTTCAGACAAAGCGGGCGAAGCCGCGGGCGGAAAGCTAGTAATATTATAAGGCTACTAGTGGTCCTCCCCGGCTTCGCCCGTGGTACCTACATGTTTAAACTATCCTATCTCTCAAGTTGGATCGAACTGCACATGGTGTGCGAATTTTATTATAATCGGTTAAGGGCCGATTTTTCAATGCTTGGATAAAACTTATCCGTCCAAGAAAGTATTACACGATAATAAGTATTAAAATGTCACGTAAACTGTCCAAGGGGCAATTAGAATACGTTTTTAAAATGGTAGTTTTATACATTATAGACTACAGGCCCATGTTGAAAAAATTATGGGTCATTTGACCCAGCACCTGAACTATCTAGAATGATATAAGAGCATAAAATAATAAGATTCAGCACTATGACGACACTCGTAAGCTGTCCACCTGAGTGCAGATGAGAATTCGAAAGTTCAGGTAGAGATTTTCTCCCCTTGTCTCCATGATTTTTGTACGGCGTTACGGAATAATGGCTTAAAAGCAGTATAGAAATAGTATGACACAGATGCCGTACAAAAATGGTGGTCCACAAAGTCGGAATTTATTTTTATTTTTCGACAGTTGCCGGGGTAAATTTGGTCATTTGATTTTGTACGGCATCTGTGTCATACTATTTCTATACTGCTTTTAATCAATTATCCCGCAACGCCGTACAAAAATCATGGAGACAAGGGGAGAAAATCTCTACCTGAACCTTCGAATTCTCATCTGCACTCAGGTGGACAGCTTACAAGTGACGTCATAGTGCTGAATCTTATTATTTTATGCTCTTATATCGTTCTAGATAGGTCACCTGGTGGGTCAAATGACCCATAATTTTTTCAACACGGGCCTGTAGTCTATTATTCGATGAATAAGTTTTATCTATGTTTTATCCGAGAATTGAAAAATCAGCCCTAAGTGGTTTAGGAGTCCATTGAGGACAAACATTGTGACACGAGATTTATATATATCTATTATGAAGATAGGCTATAATATCATCAGGCTAAGACCAAAAGGAGCAAAGCAATGCGGGTAAAACCGTGGGGCACAGCTAGTACATAATATATACGTGTAAATGTATGGGTGCACGTTCATTACACAGGACGGGCGACGTTAATTAAGGTGTTTGTACATTAGGGACGTTGACGAATTGCTACCCTAATATATTAGTTGCTAAGCCTTTACCGACTTGATGAAATGGGAGGTTGTGTGTTATTTACTAGTGGTAGAGTTTTTATATGGTTATATTTTATAGAAGATAGATTTCCTAATAATCAATTTTATTAGGTACTTATACAAGTACTACAACTAACTAAAAACTTCCAAAACGGCTTCACCGATATTTATTAAATTATTATGTTTGTATAGGACAGTTAATTAGGTCGTAAAAAAATTTTAAACTTTAGAGATATTAGGGTCCCTTCCTCTCCTTTTTTTAATTAGCGTATAATAAATTCGAAGTCTATATAGAATCGTAATAAATTATCAAAATTCTAAGATTTGTATTTTTTATTCTGTAGGTTTGTTACTATATAATATCTAGAAAAGGCTAGTTAATACTCTTGTAGGCATCCAATTCTATTATACCTAAGTAAAAGGACAAATGACCGCCTCCTCGGTACAGTGGTTGACGCGTGAGCGTTGAACCGAGGGGTCCTGGGTTCGATTCCCGGTGGAGACGAAAAAAAAAATGTCTCGGTCTGGCAGGACACAGAAGGCTGATCACCTACTTGTCCCTAAAGAAAAATCGATCAGTGAAACAGATGTATGAATAATGCATCTGCCCCCTACCCCACTACGGGGACACGGGACTTCACTTAAAAGGACCAAGTTGTAGATACTAGAAAGGTAACCAAGCACAACATTCAAACACAGCACACTATATTTTAGGTTTTAGCGAATCTAATAATTTCAATCCTATTTTCATTCATATCGATCTAGTAGCTAACACTCTAGCAGACAGACTGACTGACTTTCATAATAAACTAGCGTTCCGCCCCAGCTTCGCCCGTGGTACATATTTCGCAATAAAAGGTAGCCTATGTTCTTTCTCAGGGTCTAAAGATTGTCTGTGCCAAATTTCATCAAAATCGGTTGAGAGGTTTAAGCGGAAAGCGTAACAGACAGACAGACAGAGTTACTTTCGCATTTATAATATTAGTAGGGATTTATCGGTGCATTTACGACATAGAGCATAGACATCTAACGAACATAGAGCTCTAGAGCTAGAGCAAGAGCATTCTTTCGTGATCTTTTATTGTACACGAAAACTCGTATTCAGTGTTGTTCAGTATTAGAACATTGCATAGAATCTTTTCGAACGCACTGAACAACAGAAGAATTCTCTACGACGGTTTACACTAAAAGAATTCGACATATTATAAATGTACCTATGTATGTTATATTATAATTGTTAAATGTATTTTCTTTCTTTCTTTCTTTCTTTCATATTATGCTCGTGTGATGAAAATGCACCGTAAGATACTACTTTCCACCCGCTTTTTTTATAACTAAAATTATTTTTAAAACCTTCTTAAAGAGACTTTATCTTTAAAAAAACGCATCAAAATCAGTGGCGTAGTTTTAAAGATTTAAGCATAGATACTTAGGGACTGACGGACAGCGACAGCGACTTTGTTTAATACAATACTAGAGGTCGCTCCGGCTTCGCCCGTGGTACATATTTCGCAATAAAAGGTAGCCTATGTCCTTTCTCGGGTATCAAAATATCTCCATACCAAATTTCATGCAAATTGGTTCAGTAGTTTAGGCGTGATTGAGTAACAGACAGACAGACAGACAGAGTTACTTTCGCATTTATAATATTAGTATGGATAGTGATGTATGATTTAGGAAGAATTAAGTAATTATTGCCTGCGGATGTGGTTCTACCAAATACCCGCGGCTCCGTCAATACAGCGGCACGGCGCGGCGCGGCGGAACACAGTAGAGTTTAGTCGGTAGGTCCCATTGAGATAATATTAATATGGAGACGACACCGCCTACATCACTTATGTTCAGCGGTTTTTTTAATGGTTTTAAAGTGAAACGCATCAAATATGCCTTCGTGTGTGTTACGATATTGCACAAATAATACAAATAATACGGAAAAGTGCAAAGGAATAACTTTCATCGGTAAGTACCTAACTAGATAATAATTTTTAAAACTTAGTTAGAGCAAAAAAATGGCGCACAGATTTTGTTCGTGGTGTCTCCTCCATACGTAGTAATATTATCTCAATGGTAGGTCCCTGCACTCTGCAGGGTGAGTCCGACATAACCCAGGGCCCTTTCCCCGAGCGCTCTAGGTATGCCTAAATGCATTCTCCACTATAAAAAAAGGCGGAAATGTAATTGAAATAAAACAAGAAAATTTATATATAACTTCTTATAATTGTCTTTCATAATTATTTATACATCTTATTCTAAAGGATAATAAGCTATGAACACTTAATAAAAATTTAAATGTACATATATTTTTACAGTTATAGATTAAATTACATTTAAAAAACTTGCATTTTTAAAACATATGTAACAAATTAATTTAGGCATTATTATATCAATTGAAAAAATCTAATATAATTTACTCGATAAATTATCAGAAAAATACATTAAAACGGAAAAAAATGTGAAACCAGATGACTATTTAAAATGAATACAGATACTCAAGTCATTTTTTTAGCAATATTGATTTTACAGTGAAAATGCAAGTTTTTATTTAATTAAACAATGTACATCTAAATAATATTAATTTTATTGAGATATGAGTTAAAGTTATTTTTAATCTATCCATTACCATACCACAGATAATTATACCTAATAAGACTACAGATAAAAAATATATTGCACTTATCGAATAATAACGCTTTGGTATTTATACAAGAAAACTGTTTTTTACATAGCTATGAATTAAAAAACCTACTCTTAAAACTTTTGTACAAACTGGAATGAATAACTTGTCTTTTAAAATTAAATATTAGAGATTACACTGGGATATAATTATATCAATAAATTACGTAACTATTTATATTTACATACATACAATCCGATATTATCTTAATAATATCATGCATTACAATAACATTCATATCGTCTTAAATACCTACTCTTAAGTAGTTTTTTATAATAATAATATGAGCGATCGGCTTAATCTTAAAAAATTCAAGTAGAGAAATCTTGTTCTCACCATAAGTATTAAAACGTCAAAAAATTAATTGACAGTATCGAAAAAAAGACATTTTAAATTATAGAATCCTTTGACCGCGAACAGCGTCAAAATTAAAAAGTTATTTGACACTGACACTGGCCATAAACAAAAAAAAGTTTATTTGTCAACATTCAAATTGAAATTCGGATACGCGGGCCGTATTGTTTCGGGGTTCACGGGCGACGGCGGTGTAGGCGGAATGTACGGATATCTCGGATACGGGTACGGGTAAGGATATCCTGTGGGTAGGAGTTGAGGGTTGTGGAAAGGAGGTAGCATGGGGGAGGGATAGCTATAGGGTAGGCCAACAGAAGAAGCCGCTGCTTGAAGAATAGACGCTGCGAACGCTGGGTCACTGTATACAGCTGCGTACGGCCAAGCTACAGCTATGCGTTGGCGTTTATCTTTCATTCTTCGATTTTGGAACCATACCTGTAAAGAAATTAACTATTAGTCTCGATATTTAAGTACATATTACTGTAGCACATAGCGTAGTTAGTTTATAATCATATAACTGTACATCCTACTAATATTATAAATGCGAAAGTTTGTGAGGATGGATGTATGTATGTTTGTTACTCTTTCACGCAAATACGCAACCGATTCAATTAAACAAACAGAGGATAGCGTAAATTAACACATAGGATAGGTTTTATCCCGGAAGTCCCATGGGAATGGGAACTATGATAGTACATATACTAAAACGCGGGTGAAGCCGCGGTCGAGAAGCTTGTACTTATTATTTTTAAATAATGTTACTAAAAACGACGGAGCTTCTCAATACGTATTTTTTCTAATTTTAATTAAATAGTCTAATGCCGTCATAAATACCAATCAAAAACGTTAAACCAATAAAACTGAATACCGGTTCGTATTCATTATATAGGAACGTTAATAAATATGTAATACATAATTACTTCGTCTTAATTACATCATACTAAATTAAACTCTTCACATATATTCGCTAATTAATTTCACACAGTTTCAAACCGTTATTTGCAGAAAATTATTATTCGATCAGTCATTTTGGAAACGCGCAAAAATATTTATATTTATTGAATTGACTATTATTTAAATCAAGTAAACTAATGATATTATAGTCATATAGAGGTACAGCTATCTTGTAGAAGTTAAGTTATGTGAGTAATTCATAGTTAAAAAATAAGTCATCTTATATTAAGGTAAATTTAGTTAAAACGCAAAGTTACAACTTTGTTGCAAAATTAAGAACGTATTTTGTGAGAGTATCTTAAAATTACATCATTAAGTCTTAAACCGTAATAAAATGTACAAACAAAACCCTTTAAGATGTTAAGGTTTGAAAGCTAAATGCGTCAATTAGCAGCCATCTTGCAGTTTGCGCGCGCAAAATGGCGCGCTTTTTGCATCATAGACAAGATTATTGCTTTCTACGGGAGGCGAAGGTAATAAAATATTCAGCCAAGTATTTCTCTGAACAAATTTTGTTTTACATTAATATTCTCTCTTGCGTTGAAACAAAGAATTTGCAGACGCAATTAAAATGTTAAATAACATTGAATTATAAACATGTATATCTATATTACGACGCAAGAATTTAATTAACGTTCCATATTGATACAAAAAAGCACAAAGAAGCTTTCAAACACCGTGTTGATAGTTTGATAATCGTACATTTTGTGGTCATTAAAAACAAAAATTTGTTTAGCCCGACCTTAGTTTATAGACCGCCATAAAGGTCCATCACAATAAACAAATACTTTACACATCAAATAGTAGCCGCTGTTTATAAGTTTTTAATTTTTTAATTGGCGCAATAGTCATAAAGCCGGCCATAATATTTGAAATGTGTTCATAATGATTTGACTTTATACCAGTTTCTTTCAAATTAATGTTTATTAACATTGTATAGCTACTGAATAATTCGGTCGGTTTTTTAACAAATTAGCGGGAGTGTAAAATTCGAATGGAGTTATAAAAACACGTGTATTTTATTTCGGTTTTCTTTTGGACGTGATAATTATGATTATGACTGCGTCATTTGCGAGAACACTTCGAATGAAATTTAAATGAGCGTACAGCTTTAGTTATTTGAATATGGAACTGTGTTTAAATTTGGAATGACCGTTATTCTTGTCTATGGTTTCGAATAACAGTTGTTTCGAATTGAAATAATTTGTAAATCGTGTAATCGTGTGTAATCGTGTGTTACTATGTAACACAATGGCTATTAGGCTCAAATAATGGGCACATGATGAAAACGTTTTAAAGTATGATACGTCAATTAGAGCTACAATAATTTTCCATCAAGAACACTTTATGAACGGACGCTAATTCGCAGAAATCACGTTACAAATGTGTGAATTCGAAACGAAACTCAATTTACATTGCGATGTTTAAACGGGTACCTACTTATTGTTTTAAAATAGTATTCCTTTGTTGTACACTTTCGCTTTTACTGTATCTCTTTATGTTTCAGTAGGTACTGTATATTTTAGTGTTTTAGTTACTGTAATAGCTCAAATGTGTTAATAGAATTCCGCCTACATTAAACTATCCCAATTTTTATTAATTATCTGTGACATGTTATGTTATGTCACTGTTACGAAAAGTCACTAGAACGTTATAATTGAAGTGAGGTCGGTTATATTCAGGTCACAATGTGGGCGATGTTTCAAAAGTCATTAAGTTGGAAATTGTGACTGATTATCACATTACATGTCGGTTATTGCAAATTTCATGACTCAGTGTATGAAATACACACTGCAAGATCATTCAATATACTGGCAATAAATTTAATACGTTCTGAGTTAAATAATTATTTTTAAACGAAAACTTATACGTCTTCAAATTGTCAGAAATAGACCAAATTTCAATGGGATATGCTCATCATAGAATCATCGAAATCGTTTCACCCATTAAGTCAACAAAACTACAGATAACAATCGCTGAAAAAATAACTGTTGAATTGAGAACCTCCCTTTTTGAATTTGCTCAAAAAGTTGACCATAGACAAATTTTCTTTTTTTTTTACAACAATGATAATTAAATTATCAATTTACCTTAATAGTAGATTCTGGCAGTTGCAATTGTGCAGCCAATTCGCATCTCCTAGGCCTTGAAACGTAGTTCTCTTTCATGAATTCTTTCTCCAGTCTTGCTAGCTGCTCTCTTGTGAATGCTGTACGGTATCTCCTGTTGACAAAAGCATAAAAAATCATTAATATGTTATTTTTATATGAGAATTGTTATATATAATAACTGCATAAAAGGAATTAAAATATTTTCAACAAGCTCAGAAGAAGAAATAATTTTTATTCAGGCGAAAATTATCCAAAACAATTGGTTAAATAAAATGTATGTAAATAACTTATAGATGTTTAGTAAGTTAGTTGTAATTTGTAAATGTCCTTAAATTAGTAGATAACAATTACCTGATATTTGGATCTGGTGCAGATGAAGAGTTTGTGATTTGTTCTGATTGAGGGCTCAGTGATTCTGTAACAAAGAGAATACACATTAATAATACAATCAATTTACAGTAAAACGAGAGAAGTACCTTATATTTTAAAAGCTTTGTCTTTAATTTCGTGCGTTAAAATAAACAAGTGAAATCTGAAAATTTAAACACCAGAAGCGCTAAAAGTAAACAGCATCTCCAAAGAAAAATAATTTAACATAGATGCTTGTAGAGATAAGTCGGCATAGACAAAACCCTCTACAAAAACTCGTACTTGTACCTATTCAAAAACAGTTTAATCACATCTAAAAATATAACAGCAATTAATAATAATAATGCGTAAAGAACACTCAAAAGGGTTATAAGTAGTACTTAAGTCGGCGCTTTTAATACAGCTTGTGTATTATCTAAATTACTGTTGTCTAGACATTAGGCTTCTGCGTTAAATGGAGCGTATCTGTATTAGCGGCTGATTTAATTTACGCGGATGTGTATTGAATAGTTTGTTATCTATGGTTGAAAGTAATTAGTTTCTTTGGTAGTATAAAACAAAGTCGCTTCCCGCTCTCTCTATGTATGCTTAGATCTTTACTACGCAATATAAAATAATGTATTTTATACGGTTTTTTAATGGACGGTGATAGATGGTTCTCGAGCAAGGTTTTAGTATAATAATTTGTAAGTAATTGACAAATCGAAACGCAGACGGAAAGTTAACATATTACAGATGAATCAATAAAGTTTATGTTTTAATTATGTTTGATAGTGCTTTATGTGTGTTAATTAATAAAGTAACGGTGACAATTTGTTAATCTTCATACCATAAACAAAGCCAGGTGTATAGCACACATCAATACAAACGAATAACCGAATTCACAATTGACTTATCATAAAACGTGGCTTTCAACAGTAGCCGGTAGGTGTTAATTGCACGCCAGCCTTTCAAAAGGAATACATTAACACAAAACAAACACAAATAAGCTATTGTCTAATTAAATATTTTCCCATGGACACAAAGAGCGCCGATTCGGCCAAAAGCGATCGACTTTACAAATCTGATTAGTTGAAGTGGTTCTAAATTTGAAAAGGGCGCGCTATTGACACAGCGCTAAAATGTAATGCTTTCAACTCTATTGTCTATGCTCGTGATGGCCGCGTGATTGAGACGTTTTACCGCCAGTTATTGAAAGCGATTTTTAATTTTCGAAAATGTAACAGCATAAAAAAGCTTAATAAGATTCCTAAAATTTTGTATTGTCACAGATCCTTGATAAGTGTACAAAGCTTGAATTTAATCTGTCAGCTTAAAATGGGTCAAAATTGAGTCTGAAGAAGTCGATTACATACAAACATACAGGTGAATCTAATAAAAGTGTGTGAAAAACTGACTTTATACTAGGTATCATTTGCAGCTTGTAGGCATGATTATCATAATAAAAATAGCATTGAAAACCGCAAATAAATGGATGTGATTATGAAATATTTATTGCATGTCAAGTGTTTGCAACTGAGTGTTATTTTTTTAAACGCCGACACTCGAGTCGTTCCCATGCTGGGTGGCGACAGCACTCAAAAGTCAATTTGCAACAGTCTAGCCGGGCTTCCTTTCAAATACTTTTTCTACAACTTCCTCGCTCCAGCTGTCATGGCGTGTGTCTATGGATCGAGCTTCCGTATTCGATTTTCAAATGTGACATTCGAAATTGGTTTTTAAATAGACGTCGCGACGGTTTTTAAGCTGCACTAATGCACCACTTATATCGGGATGTTTTGAGTGTATCATTGACTAATTTAGCTGTAGTTTTTTCGTTCAAATTAAAACGTTCACATATTTTCTCTTCCGATTGCTTTTTAACTGTTGCTATAATGAATACTGAAATAAATGTTCTTTCTTTCTGTCGGTGTATTTTTACTAAATGGTGCACTGATGCACTTAAGTTTAATCAAGTGACTTCAACGTCGGTACATTGTTTCAAAACTCGATAATTGTCAAACAAACTGAGTGAGGCATAAATATAAATGACACACAGTTTCGTAACGCACGAAACGGTAATTCTTAGTTCTTGTGTGTGTGTATGTCTGCCAAATACGAAAAAGTTTATATAATTTACAGCTTTGTCGAAATCATGCGAAACAAAACAAATTGATTAACAGCAATATTATCACCTGTGACGTTTCCCGCTAATGAATCAATAATTTAAAAAGAATAGTGTTCTAAAAATATTTTATTGTACAACACTGTATATATAAGGCAATGGAACACTTATGGAGTGCTAATAAATACGTAATAAAGACCATACTTATAAAAAGTACCATATTTTGTCTATGCATATTATATCCATGATGTGTGAAATAACTTTTTTTTATTTTTTTTATTGGGAATAGGGACGCGCTTGACCACAATCTCGCCTGATGTACTACAACAATTGTTTAGAAAAGAAATTGTTATATATCTTAAAGATTTCGATTCAAATTAAAACATCATTGAATATTATTTAGTAACTATTAATTCTCAACCATACCTATTACTATTATTTACGTACCTATTACCACGATATTACTGAAAACAATTCAGAATATCCGGTAAAGAAAATCGTTAACACCCGTTACAATCTAGATACTATAACTATTAATCTATACTATACCTAATCTTAATTAACTACAAACCAAGCCATTAAACAGAACAATCAGTTTATCGCAATCCCATAACAAAACCGAATCAATCATTCGTAAACACATTATCTTAAACGTTCAATTAATAACCGATTCGCAACGTAATAGCCCTTGTAATAGTAAACCGATATCGATGCATCAATTACAATCGGTATTCGGTACCCTCGCCACGTGCCGCTAATTGTGTTGCCATTTCATGTTTATTGTCTATGATACGCTTTTGAATTTGGAACGTATGAATTCGAATTTGGAATTCGTTTCTTTTTCCTTTGCAGTTTGGAATTTAGAATAACAAATTTGGATTGAGAATGTTGGAATGTAGTTTGTATAAGGAATTCTTGAATGGTATAGCTCTATTTTAGCTATTGTTTGAAATATAACTTAGACAAAATAGAGATCTAGGTTTGATAATGATAAGGAAACTACTGTAAATCTAATCATTATAAAAATAACATTGCTAAATCTACTTAGAACATAAGCTCTCCAACTCAACTGCATTATTTATTCAAAGAAAGTTAATTTAAAAAATCAACCCCCGGCGGAATTAAAACAATTTAGACGCACGATAGCTCGAACAATTATCCAATACACAGCCAATTATACGGTGTCATCCCCCGGCACGCTCCCCTAAGCCAATTTTCATAATAAAATCCGTATCTAGTAGTCAGCAACAATGTAATGAAGATAAATATCTCCGTAGGGAGCGGGCCCATAAAAACGGAATCAGTTTAAGCCCAATTGACAAGACCATAGACAACTGACGTGTAATTAAAAATAAAATAGCGCGCTGTCAAATGTTGGTGGCAAGCTTGACCAGAGACAATAGTTTATGGTCGATTTGATTTTGGAACAGCTGCGTGTTTAACATTTTATTGGACGATTTACGCATTAATTGTCGGACGTGTGTAATTTACAGAAACAGGGATTAATGGAATTTTTTCATTATGCTACAATAGTTTACTCTCTAATTGACACGAAATTAGCAATGATTGATGTAACCAATCTGTCGCTTTCTTTCAAAGTTTAAAACAATGCTGTTTATGTGATTTTATCCTAAACTAGCTGTGCCGCGCGGTTTCACCCGCGTGGCTTCGCTCCTGTTGGCCTTAGTGTGATGATAATTATATAATAGCCTTCCTCGATAAATAGGCTATCTAACACCGGAAGAATTTTGCAAATCGGACCAGTAGTTCCCGAGATTAGCGCGTTCAAACAAACAAACTCTTCAGCTATACATATATTAGTAGTTAGGTACAGATATGGTTTCAAAGAAAATTCGAAAATTTCGGTCCCTTTAAAAAGGTTACCGCCATAATCTCATAAACATTAACGATCCTAACGGTAAGCAATAAAACAATTGGGCACAGATAATGCAAATATTTGACAAAAAGGCGGCAAATGTCAAACGTCACCTCATAATTATCATATTGACATCGATTTTAAGATGCACCGTATTGTAAAGCAATAAGGTTTAAAATCGCCCAGATATTTTCAATAGTTTTACCTGACATGTCGGCTTCTTTTCAAAATAACTGTTTTAAAATAATCATTATGGTTTGTAATTAGTGCTGTTAAGCAATTTAGATAACGCAGCTTTGTCAAAGTGTTTTGGGTGAAAATGTCATGTAATAAAAGCAATACCGTTATTTGAATGAAATGGATGCCGACATATTTAAAAGAAGTATCCTTGACATAACTTCTCTTTAACTACTACTTAATGAAGATAATCGTTAAAATTTTAAAATACAGTTTGCACAAACTTCAATACTTATTTGGTTAGTAATTAACCCCTAATAATTAATAAGAGTTATTAGAAGTTATGTGTAGATAAACATATTGTAATGAGTAGATAATGTAAAAACAATAACAAGATTGAAATCTATAACTTATCAATCATGAAATGCAATGAAATAATTCAATTCATCTGGAAAAGATCATTAAAAACAAATAATAGGTATATGAATCGACTTTGAGATGGTAATTAAACAGTAATCATATTGATAATTGAAAGCTGAATTTAAAGTACCTAAATCCATATGATTATAGTTAGCTACATACATAGTAACAAACTTGTTACCAACAAATAAATAAAACATACCTTTACTCTTAGGTGACGACGGCGGCGTATTCTGTATGTCACTATACATTTGCGTTTTCGACATAATATCAACGGACAATTCCCTCATTTTATGTTCAACCGCGTAATTCCTGAACGATTCCATTAAAAAAAAAACTAAAAGCGCGCTAACTGTCAATGTCAAAACGTAATTAACACATACGTTTAAACTTTTTAAACCAGAGACAAAGCGAGGCGCGCGCGGAAAAAGTGAACTGTCAATGTCAACGTTTTATCGATATTTGAATGTGGAACGCCTCGTACTAAAAATCCATAATGCGCCAACCAATAAGGTTGAGCGTTTTTCTCCCCACCAATCAGGGCGGGGCGCTGTTTTGTCTCTTTCCCGCAAGCTTCTAAAGCTTATTTAACTGGTAACTGCTTTGTTAGGGTTGTGATACAATGAGCTTTTTGTTTTATATTCTTTTATTATGCGTAATAATTGTATGGAATGATAGTTATAAAATACGGTTGTTTAAAGTGAATAATATGCTATAAATGACTTACCAAGCACCTAAATCGTTAAGTTAGATTGATTGGTTTTCTTTCTATAAAAAAATAAACCTAGATATTAAGTTGCATAAATAGATAAGATTTTAGTTAATTTCTCGTAAGCTATAATCATTTGTTAACTGTGCTGCTTATTAGAAATATAAATTACCTCTTATGGTATTGTTTATGGTTTTCCCAACAGATTTATAGAGGGCATCAAAAATGACCCGTTTTAGCGTAAAACCGATCTATCGAAAAAAAATTAACGTTACACGTCAACATAGTCATGAGAAAAATTAAGGTTAAGTATAAGTAAAATGTATCCAGTGTACCCAAAACCTAACAATTTAATCACACCCGCGTTCAGCATCATGGAGCCTTATTGCCTGGTAACTTTATTAATACGATAACACCTTTACTGATAAAACCCTGAATACGGTGTAATTACAGTTACAGTATACAGTTTACGGCACAAAAGTCTAAAATTAATTTATGGAGTAGGTAGACTTTACTAGAATCTATATTTTTTTATTTTGTAAGTTTCCGTAAGTAATTTTTTTTTGGTAGAGTTGTCAGTAGTGTTGTACTGGTAAATAACAGTTTACTACAGAAGCTGGCGTAATAAAGTCCAAAATTAATTTATAAAGTAGGTAGCTACTACCTTGATTGGTATAAGTACCTAAATCTTAATGTCTTTATTTTTTAAGTTTCCACAAATAAGTTTTTTAAGTTTCCGTAAGTAAGTTTTTTTGATAGAGTTGCAGTTTTTGCATGCAGTACCTATAGGTAATCCAGAATCTGATGGCAATTAGGGAAATCAAAAAGTCAACATAATAATATTTAAGGTTACCTACATATTTTTATCGTGCGCATTATTCGGTTAAATATTGTTATCTATAGATATATGTAGGTACCTACATGTTTGTTTGAACGTGCTAACACAGTGCTAATCTCAGGAACGACTGGTTCGATTTGAAAAATTCTTTCGGTGTTAGATAGCCCATTCTTCGAAGTAGGCTATATGTTTTTTTTATATATTTTATGTATATATTATCATCTCGCTAAGACCAACAGGAGCAGAGCCACGCGGGTGAAACCGCGGAGCACAGCTAGTGATAGATAATATTGCGTTCTAGTTGCAAGATTATCTATCAGTTATCATACTGTAAAAATAACTTTGGAACGGAATGATTTCAATTTTAATCTAATAACACCAAGTAAAATGTCAAGAAATACCTAATTATGATTGATGTTTGTTGTTATTAAATACCTATACTATAATCCAATAATTTATTTTTGATCTCTTGTACCTACCCATATTCATGAATAAAAATATTTGAATTTGAATTTGAACTTTTCTTTCTTTTCTTACAGATGGCGTGAGTTGAGTTATTATATTAGTGTAATAAGATATCTTACATTACTTATAAATACCTACTTCAACATCTACCATATTCTCTTACTACAGAAAATCACTAAAATTCTAGACACAAAGAGTCAAAAATGAAGCGTAAAACAATAAACAATTCCCCGTACCTATCCACAACATGGAAGCAATAAAACCAAAATATTTACCAAAAACTAAACGGTTATAAAAGAGAAATTTCCACCACAATGCACCAGTCTATAATTGAGCAAACAATTGTTGAACGTTAAAAGAAAACTATTGTCTATGCCCCATTGTTTTGGCGGCAAAATTGACAAATGTCACGCTGCGACAAAATGGCGGGTTTCCAAACTTTGTATTATGATAAAACAATAGATTTGAAAAGGATAGCTACCGTTCGCGGTAGGTTTTCGGGATAATTTGTCAAAATTATAGCGTGAAGTATTTAGAAGTTGGTTTTTACGCGAACAATCTTTTATTATGACGATTCACTTTAAATTCAAGAACTTATACCGGTTTTTTAATATTATGGCTTCCTTATACGCAAATTAGCCTTATTAAAATATATTATATCCAAGGCAAAGCTAACTATATTATTATGTAATTTACGTATATTTTATTGAAAAACAAATTTACGGGTAACTATACACGGTGTCCCACTATCGGTATACTAAGCGCGAAACTAAAGAAGTGCTTAGAATACCGACGGTGGGACACTCTGTATAGTGTCAACAATTTTCCTATGTAGGTACCTACTTATTTGAAAGCTGTATAACTAAAAAGAACTATACATAGATCATTTTGGTACCTATAAGAAGGTATGATTAGTACCTAGTATAATAGCTGAAACAACAAGTTTACGCCTATTCCAAAAACAACTGTATCACTACATCACTACATAGTATAAAACAAAGTCGCTTTCTCTGTCCCTATGTTATACATATTTAAATATCAGATTTAAATGCGGTTTTTTAAATAGATAGACTCATTCAAGAGGAAGGTTTTGGTATATAATTTATGAGGCTTTAGACAAAGCGGGCGAAGCCGCGGGCAGAAAGCTAGTACCTAGGTACCTATAGAATAATTCTAAAGAAAAGTAACATCTCTATCTCAATTAAAGTTTACCATTCACACTTGTCAAAACATTGAATACTAAAACGTATTGACTTTGAATAAAATAAAACCATATCAAGGGTGTCACCCCAATAATACAATTATGACACAAATATTTTGCAAACATAAACACATTAATAGACAACAGGGTCGCACCCTTTTTATTGTGCATTCTGTTATCAACCTGTTAATCTGTATTGAATTGATGCGTGAATGGGAAGCTTTTTGTCATTTTTTTTTATGTGTCGATTTTATCGTGACCATTTTATTTTATCTTTGTGCTATGTTTTTAATTTGATTGTGATGCAGAGAAAAAGCATGGATATGGTTTTTGATGTATCTCCTTGTTAACTGATTTTTTTTAGATTATTGTCATAGATGTGTAGATATTCATATTGTATAGGTAGGATTCAGGTATCATAATAATTTGTACTTTGTAAATTTAAAATTAAATAAATACCTAATTCTTAATAACATCAATTAATGTTATAAACGAATACGAATCATAAAGGTATGTAGTAACCAATTCTTTGTAGGTACTTAACTGTATTTCTTTTTCGTTTTTTTCATTTCAATCGACTCCTAGTACAATTATATAAATATCAAAATTAATACAATGGCGAAAGAAATTAGTTACTCGTCGTAAAAACAAATATTTTTGTTTGTTTGTGCGCGGCCGTCGCGTCGCTACAAAG
Organism: Colias eurytheme; assembly: GCF_061535395.1. Lineage (NCBI taxonomy): Eukaryota > Metazoa > Arthropoda > Insecta > Lepidoptera > Pieridae > Colias > Colias eurytheme. The sequence goes on along the minus strand of NC_143007.1, from coordinate 5,302,680 downwards.
GTGCCGACGGTACCGCTAAGTTCTAAACAAATAAACAGTCTTTAGGATTTTATTGCACATTATTATATTTTAGGGCACTAAAATTAAATTGGAGTCCGTTAGGATATTTTATTTTTATTTCTAGCCCCTTTTATTATTTGCTCAACTCCAATTTTCGAAAAATTACTCATTAAGATAATTTTATGCGATTTTTTGTTCTTTTTCCACTATTTTGGTTCTTATATTATATTATATCTTTTTCATCTCTATTATTACTTGCTAAACATTGATAAGTGCAATAATTTTTCAACTCATGTAAAATATACCTAATTAATATTTATTTGGCATACCTAGTTTGGTAACAAACATCATCATTCCTTTTCCACATAAGAAAAAAAAAGACGTGTGTCACTCGGGGACTGCCGCGGTAAAGCTATTGCATGCTATGCCTTCAAGCCACACCTCGGCGCCCGTCGGAGTGGAGAGCGTGAGGTTTTTTCGTTACGGAATTTCTCGATTCGGTCCCCGCGCTCAAGGCCCGCGATAGAAGCTTTGCAATAGCTTAAAAACATTTTTTTTTCACAAAAAGGTATTCCAAAAAGATCTTACCATGGGGTCTATCTTCAGCACCGTCGCTATCCACCTCGCTCCTCACACTGCCCGGGCTAGACCTCTTCAGATCCTCCCCTTGATAATCATTCCTTTTTTCATACATAAAAAACGGAAAATTCGGCACACGATTTTGAAAATAGTACCCCACTTTCTTCACGTCATCGTCTTCATTATAATCCTGTATCGTATTCTCAATATCGATTTCCGGCGACCGCCTATCGATACCAACAATCGATTCTATGGAGAAATTCTTTGAGGGAATTTTCGTTTGTTTCGATTCCGATTCCATTATCGATTCACACACGCACTGGCCACTCACGATTTTGAATTTCGAACGTCGGAAGCTGACTGAACGCTCCTGGGCTTTGCGAGATGAGGTGACCACGCCTTGTATGTGTGGGGGAGGCTTTATTTAATATCTCCTAGGGAATTTGACTTCTATTGTGTTTATATAAGGTTGAAATTTGCTTGTATGTACATTCCTTTATGTAATATAAACAGGCGATTTTGAACTCTATTTTCTTTCTCATAGAGATGAAAGTTAAAAAATTTGTTTGTTGAAAAGAATATTGAGCTTTATTCCAATGAGATAAGAGCTTGTACTTAAATGTAAGGAAAGGCTGCATCGAAATTATTGTTTAGGAAATATAGACTTTATTATAATACAAATAAGTTGATTTTTTATTGCTTTGAACAGTCATAATCTGTTGTGGTATACAAAAAATGTTTTTTTGTAATAGTTTTATTACCTTCGAACCGAGGTTATAAAATTGTTATTTATTTATTGCAAGCTATTAGGCAGAAAAATGTCAACTTACCACGAAGGGAAAAAGGATTTTTTGTTATTTTTTTCTTTTGCCTCATTTTAATAGTTTTACACTCATTTTAATAGTATTAAACTCAAATGAAGGGAAACATTAGAAATGTGTAAGAAAGTATTCAGTATTTAAAACCTGAACTTACCTATTTGTGAAGAAAAATTGATTGTAGGTCATTTATTCTTACCCTGCTCAATTTAAACGACATAGGTAGGTACCTATAGATACCATCTTTACCTTTTTAGGGTTCCGTAGCCAAAATGGCAAAAACGGAACCCTTATAGTTTCGTCATGTCCGTCTGTCCGTCTGTCCGTCTGTCCGTCTGTCACAGCCGATTTACTCGGAAACTATAAGTACTACAGTGATGAAATTTGATGGGAATATGTGTTGTATGAACCGCTACAAAAATATGACACTAAATAGTAAAAAAAAGAATTGGGGGTGGGGCCCCCCATACATGTAACTGAGGGATGAAATTTTTTTTTTCGATGTACATACCCGTGTGGGGTATCAATGGAAAGGTCTTTTAAAATGATATAAAGTTTTCTAAAAAACATTTTTCTTAAAGTGAACGGTTTTTGAGATATCAGCTCTCAAAGTCGTAAAAAGTATGTCCCCCCCCCTCTATTTTTATAACTACGGGGTATAAAATTCTAAAAAAAATAGAGGTGATGCATGCTAATTAACTCTTTCAACGATTTTTGGTTTGATCAAAGTATCTCTTATAGTTTTTGAGATAGGTTGATTTAACTGTAATTTATTATATTTGCTGCTACGGAACCCTTTGTGCGCGAGCCCGACTCGCACTTGGCCGGTTTTTAACTTATACCATCAATCTGTACTAGTAGGAAGCTGAGGAGTTTGTTTGTTTGAACGCGCTAATCTCAGGAACTGGTCCGATTTGAAAAATTATATCGGTGTTAGATAGCCCATTTATCGAGGAAGGCTATAGGCTATATATCATCACGCTAAGACCAATAGGAGCGGAGCAATGCGGGTAAAACCGCGGGAAACAGCTAGTCTATATATATAGCGATTTTAATTACCTAATAACTATTATTTTTTGTGTTATTTTTTTAATTTCTCACATTAATATGCGTTTAAACTTAAAAGTTACCTACTTTATTATTACTTAGGTACTAGTGGTCCGCCCCGGCTTCGCCCGTGGTACATATTTCGCAATAAAAGGTAGCCTATGTCCTTTCTCGGGTATCAAAATATCTCCATACCAAATTTCATGCAAATTGGTTTAGTAGTTCAGGCGTGATTGAGTAACAGACAGATAGACAGAGTTACTTTCGCATTTATAGGTAATATTAGTAGGTACCTATGGATTAAAAAAGGTTAAGGATAAACCAAAAAAATAATTAATTTACTATATTCTAGCGGCCGGCGCCGGCTTCGCCCGTGGTACATAATATTTACGTTTTCTCTACATAAGAACCATCCTCGTACTTAAAGGAATATAATAAAAAAAGAATTATCGAAATCGTTTCAGCCGTTCTCAAGTTATGCGCTTACCTTTTGCGATTCATTTCTTTATTAGGTATATTAGATAGTGAATAAATCGTTTTAAAAACTGTTAAAAAGACTTTTTATTTGAAGTTTGTTAATTTACAGACACGTTTTCTGTGGACTGTGACTCGGTCGGTATATTGACTAAAAATTATTATCGATTACTAGATAGGTAACCCGCAGCTTCGTCCGCGTTTTCAAAGAAAAACCCGAATAGTTCCCATTCCCGTGAGATTTCCGGGTTAAAAAGTAGCCTATGTGATATGTCTTATTCTGGGTCTTCAGCTACCTACACGCTAAATTTCATTGAAATTGGTTCTGTAGTATTTGCGTGAAAAAGTAACAAACATCCATCCATCCTCAATTTCGCATTTTTATTATTAGCAGGATAACCATAGTGATAATTATCACTATAGGTATTAATGTTTACATATTTATGTACCTACCTATTAAAAATTTCGAATATTCAAAAATTTCATATTAAAAATTCCATATAAAATGGACTGAAAAAACTAAAATTTGTTAAAAATTACAATTATAATCAACTTCCGATTCACTAACATTTGAATTGCAGTAATTAATCACGTGTTTTTTTAAATCTTCCACACAGCATACCTACCTACTGTTAATTTATTTTAGGATAGGTTAATTTGTTTTTTTTCTATGACGTAGTTAACTAAATTTTTGCCTAGCAACTTCAAAAACGGTTCCTTTCGATTCAGAAATATTCTTTTCTATATTTTGGATAATCTTTAAATTTTCTTTGAATGAAGTTGAAGAATTCTCGAGCACCATTATCTGCCAGAATTTTTAGAAAACTCATAGCGCTGATAAAAATATGGATACATTTATTCATATTTTGTGAAATATGGATTTACATTTAAAATATGGAAAATAAAACCTGAATTTTCACGATCTAAATAACATATTTACTGTGGACACCATGATTAATTACGAAAACAATGTCAAATAAATATACATTTAATATGTATAAATACATACCCATTAATCCGGGCCCTATAGTGATAATATTATTACTTCAACGGGAGCCGAATAAAAATCAGATCGATAGTCCAATTTGTATTGCGTATTAAAATGATGTTTCAAAATTTAAATAATTATAAGAATCCGTAAATTAAGTATTAACTCGCGTCTCGTCTACTATACTCACGCTAGAAATTAATATAATGGCCGAAATATTTAAGATGTTTTTTTATACAGAGCAAGCAAATACAAAGAAATAGGTATAATAACAAAATAATGAAGAGTGAAAATTATAACTGCTAGCTACTAGATATTATTCTGTGGTAACTGCATAATAATTAATTTATACTGTAATTAATTTTGGTATTTTAAGTTACGAAAATATACACCATTAGTGTCCTCTAGCGGTGAATAGCCATTTATTTATAAAAGCGCCATCTGTTGTGGAGTAGTATAAATCACGTTAACTGTCAAAAGTTTAATTTTATCTGTGACATAACTCGTTGTACAATGAATGCGCTAGATGGCGTGTTTATCATAAATTAATAAATTTTGCTTTGTTTCCTTTTTGAAGGGAAACTTCTTTATCGGGGTTGGAAAAAAATTTAGTGTAACATTTTTTCGTTACGCGTGACATTTCTCGTTACGTGCCATCTTTTTTTTATCCCTGCCACGCGTGTGATTCGACGTATTTCTGTAAAAATAAGATCATAAAGAAGTTTCACTTCTTACGTGTGTACAGTAGTTAGTACACGAACACATTTTTTCTTTTACAAGATTATTGAAATAAACAATTTTGAAGGTGGAATTCAATACAATAAATAGAAAGGAAGTCTGCAAAACAACTTTTGCCGAAATAGATCCTAGTTGGCATTTGAAACACACTTTCATTTCTACAGTGTTGAGATATTTTATTCTCGTATGTAACATTTTCCGAATTGAAAATTACAAAACGGATTTGTCGAATTTTATTAAAAAATAAACAGGTCCACCATGATTTATCAAAAGCAAGAAGGCAGTCATGCGATTTATAAAGTGTATTAAGGAAAAACTAAAAAACACACCAAGTAGGACTTATCAAAATTCAAATTCTTTATTTACTGCATTATAATAAATATAGGTAATGTAGGTAATAAAAAACAAAGTAGTACGATCGTATCGAAACATAGTATTTTACCAAAAGTAGGTACGACAACGGGGACCAAAAATCTTTATTTTTTGTCCCTGCTAACTTCGCAAAAAATATATCCTCATCAATCTATCTTACACTTACGTGTGTCGAATGTATAAAGCCTATTCGAGTAATTGTTTTAAGAACAGAATATGTAATTAGACTATTGTCTAAGTTAAGTAGATATATATATATAACAATATGTATGTAAATGTATGTATTTCCTTAATTGTTGAAAAACAATGAACCAATATGATTTATTTAATATCTGACTGCCACAAAAGGGCTACGAAGTTAAGTATTTAAATTTAAATCTTTCTTATTGGAAATACAAAAACAATGAATATTATTTCTGTAAGAAATATTTACCTAGGTAAGTATATACTGTTAAAATTAAATTTTTAAATCCATGTTACATGTAGGTACACGTACACTGTACACAAATATATAATCAGTACATAGGAAAGGAAAAGGGCAAACATTAATAGAAAGTAAAGAAAGAAACACATAAAAATGTATACCTAGGTACTCATTAAATCTTAATCTTAATCTTAATCTTAATATATAATATATAATACTATTATAAAGGCGAAAGTTTGTATAGATGTATGGATGTATGGATGACTGGATGTATGGATGTATGGATGTTTGTTACTCTTTCACGTAAAAACTACTGAACCGATTACAATGAAATTTAGCACACATATAGAGGGTAACTTGGATTAACACATAGGATAGGTTTTATCCCGGAAATCCCACGGGAACGGGAACTATGCGGGTTTTCCTTTGAAAATGCGGGCGAAGCCGCGGGCGGAAATCTAGTATCAAATAATGAAAAAAAGCGATCTTAGTGCTACTAGATAAATTAATTCATCCTTTTTTTCGAGTCTTTTGTCTTCACACAGTGGTCGTTGTCATTATGTAGTATTGGATAACCCGCTTCTTATGTGTCACCATCTTTCCCTGAAAATAAGATGAATTAATATTTTTGAATATAATCCAAATTAAATAACATCATTTGTCACCATTTTGTCACCCATTATTTGAAGGTAAATCGCCATTATCATTTCAATTTCGGAATAGTTAGTTTAATGCGGGCTTAAGGATGGCTTAAGGTTTTTTATTTTTAATTGTTTTTAAACAAATTTAAAATAGATTAAAATTTAAAGAATTTTTTAAAGAACTTGGTCGTGCTTAAACTTGTAAATAAATGGTTATTATTTTATCAAGCAAACTATAAAATAAATGTAAATCAGGGGATTTTAAGCAATTTTAGGGATCAGTAACTATAGCCTGTATAATTTAATCAAAGGAATAACTAATTAACTAGGTAGTTCACATCATTTTTCCTATCTTTTGAATATATAATCCTACTATTAATTTAAACGCGAGATTTTGTGACCACTTATGGATTTTTCTTACTCCTGCAAAAACTGGGATTCGATTTGAATGTAGTTTTAACACAGAGATAGATTAGTCAGAGCTGGCTGAATCTACTAAAAATATAACTCAAAATAAAATATGCTTTGAAATTTTATATAATCGCTATCGCTTACGCTACGCTATGCCTGTGTTTAAAGCCTTATGCTAATTTAGATTTAATACTATTAACTTCGGATGCGGTTTCATTTAAAATAAAGATTTCGCTCACAACGGACGTGAATAATAAAAAAATCAAATTTGCCAAAAAAATATATTTTATGAATTAAGTTTTTAAGTCCAGTGATTTTATCAATTTACAAATACAATTAAATATAAATTAAATATAATGTATAACAATTAATCATCATTTTATAAAACCTCTTTGAACGATAAAGTAAGCATGTCACGTCGATATTAAAAAAAATTGAACACAGAAAAAAAAACTTCAAAAATGGAGGGAAACTATACATTCGAGCCGCGGATTGGCTTACGGTCTCCTAACTTAACAAACACAACTGTTAATTTGCAAGAAAGCTTTGAAATAGATTTGGAAGATACAAATTGGATTTTGACATCATCATTCATCATATTTACTATGCAGACTGGTGAGTAAATACACGAAAAACATTTTTGAAGTGAAACTTCTTTATCGGGGTTGGACAAAAATTTAGTGTAACATTTTTGCGTTACGCCGTACGCGTGACATTTTTGCGTTACGCCGTACGCGTGACATTTTTGCGTTACGCCATACTCGTGACATTTTTAAGGTCATAAAGAAGTTTCACTTCTTACGTGTGTATTCTAGTACACGCATACATTTTTTATTAGATCCTCAATTTAAAGCAGGTTTTTTTGAAGTGAAACTTCTTTATCGGGGTTGGAAAAAATTTAGTGTAACGTTTTTTCGTTACGCGTGACCATAGAAATCTAAATAACAAGACACTAGAAGTCGTAAGCGTGCGTGACCTTGTCGCCACTCAGGTGATTTGCACATCACCAGTGCATTCGTCACTGTTCAGTTGCTCTGGAGACGTATGAGTGTATACATGGTGTGTTTCAGCAATTCCCATTGCGGAAATTCTTCCACAAGTTGTAATTATACTTATAAAGGAATAATATTTCATCGGAAAATATATTTTTTTAGAAATAATGCCGTTTTTCTTTAAAATTATAGAATATTTACAAGTATTACGAGTGTCACCATAGTAATCGAAATAACAATGAATGACACGGTCGACCATTCTTATTATCACGTTTGTTCGTATTGGAGCAAAAAGTCTCATATACTTAGGGATGTTATTCTAAAATAAACCGTAAATTCGTGCGTTAGGATACATATTCAAAAGCTTAATTTAATAGATAAGTTAGTTTTCACTAAAATCAAGCTGTCCAATAAAAGGCATAGTTTACTTGTGTGTACTGTTTAGCTTTCGGTTTGAATGTGTTGATTTTGGCGACAGCGGTTTTCATACGAATTATGACATTAGAGCACTTCTATGTGTCTTGTTATTTAGATTTCTATGCGCGTGACATTTTTCCGTTACGCGCCATCTTTTTCTTATCCCTACCACGCGTGATCGAAGTATTTCTGTAAAGTTGCATATAGTAAATTATTTTTTGAAGTGAAACTTCTTTATCGGGGTTGGAAAAAATTTTGTGTTATATTTTTTCGTTACGCGTGACATTTTTCCGTTACGCGCCATCTTTTTCTTATCCCTACCACGCGTGATTCGACGTATTTCTGTAAAGTTGCATATAGTAAATTATTTTTTGAAAAATAAGGTCATAAAGAAGTTACTTCTTACGTGTGTATACTAGTACACGCTCACATTTTTTTTTACTAAATTATCTTTCGAATATTAATAATAATGTATTATGGAATGAGAAACATATTATTTAGTAGGTATTAGTAGAAGGTAAAGTATTTTTCTCGGTATGATTGCGCGGACGTTGAACGATTTGCGATGAAAAACACTTTTAGGACAAAAATTATACAAAACAAATATAGATTCAAACCACAGTTAAAAACGAAATGTTATAAAAAATCTTTTAAAGATAATTATTAGTAAATTGATGCCTGCAAATCTTCATTACATACTTAAAAATATTACATAATATTTGAATACTTAAAAACAACAATGCGGGCTCTTTACAGTAACTGAAATTACAAAACAATGTATCGTTAATGTGTTTCCTTTATTGTTCGATGTCACGTTTTAAATCACTAAATAGTATAATAACAACTATAAAACAAAGTCGCTTTCTCTGTCCCTATATCCCTATGTATGCTTAAATCATTAAAGCTCCGCAACGGATTTTGATGCGGTTTTTTTTAATTGATAGAGTGGTTCTCGAGGATGGATTTAGAATATAATTTATTAGGTTTTAGACTAAGCGGGCGAAACCGCGGGCAAACATCTAGTATTACGTAAATAAGAATTTTTTGATTTAACTTTATGTTTAGTATCGTGTGAGGAAGCTTTTTAATGATAAAATAATAATTTTTACTATCAGTTGATTAGGTTTTATTTATATCTTCTACGATTTAAATCAAAGAAATAAAAAAATTTGTATTATAAGGCCTATTTATTTAGGTCTCAAAATAATAAATGCATGCAAAATAATAAAGTAAGAATTATCTTTATGTTTGTACTGTATATGCTCAAAAACTAAGCCGATTTTGATAATACTTTCACCCCTAATTATCTACTAATTAAATTATGCTTTATATTTTATTTTTAGTTTCTATGCTAATTATCTGAGATTCAGGGTAATAGGTAAAATAATTGGCATACATTGTTATTTGTTTTTAATTGCCTTATAGATTTAACCGCTATTTTTATTAAAATATAGGTGAAGGTTTTTTGCTCTGCTAAAATATTGATTATTTAATGTGGAATTTATTATGTTTATTATTATTTCCTAATGAGACTACAAAAAGTACCTAATGTATTAAATAATTTAAGAGATGGTTATTAGAAACAAAATATTCTTAGCTAAACAGGGTGTCCCACCGACGGTATTCTAAGCTGAATGTAGGTTATAGTTTTGTATACGATGAGTACGTAAAACATACTTATAAAATTCCAGATACATTTTTTTTTCAAAATAGATGAATTCTTAAAACTCTTTGTGTACCCCCCTAACAAGCAACCCGCCCAACTTTGCCACCAGCACGTGAGCTTAGAGCTTTATGTTTTCATAGACAAAATGCTCACATTAACGAAGCGTTAAATGCCGGCTGCGCGAAGCTAGAGAAGAAAATATAAATTTTGAGGAAAAATTATTTAGCAAAAATTTTTGGCGTAATTTTGCTGTTTAAGTATTTTTACGTGATCAGTGTATACAAAACTACAAGTGTCTTCGCGCTTAGTATACCGATAGTGGGACACCCTGTATATAAAAAAAAATATAGGCAGGTAGATAAGTATATCGTGAAAAATTATCTGATTATTGACTGTATTAATATTTAATTCCAAAATGTATGTCATATTGTTCGTCTTTTACCTCGAAACAAATGATCCCACTTAAGAGAAGGCCACTATTTCTAAAGAACGCATTTGTTTCTGACCCAAAAATTTAATTTATTTTTTTTTCTGTTTTTATTTCTGCTTGTATAAAGGTAGTCACGAAAAAATATAACAAGTGCTATTTCATATCTATACTAATAGTATAAGGCTGGAGAGTTTGTTTGTTTGTTTGAACGCGCTTATCTCAGGAACTACTGGTCCGAATTGAAAAACTCTTTCGGCGTTAGATAGCCCATTTATCGAGGAAGGCTATAGGCTATAATATATTATCATCACGCTAAGACCAACAGGAGCGGAGGAATGCGGGTGAAACCGCGGAGCACAGCTAGTATTCTATAAAACGCCAGGGTTTGAGAAGGGGTGGATGAAAAAAAATATTAATTCAAACACGACTAGTTTACAAATATGTACAAACATTTAAAATCATGTTTATTTCATAACTTACTACATATAAAATTCAGTACAAAATAATTTGTATCTTGCAAGTTGCAACAATAAAAGTAATAAAGATGAGGTAATTTTGCAAGGACTTTCCTTAAGTAAATTTTAAATCCTGTCACTTCAAGGCAAGCTATAACTTCATCCTACAAGAAGCATTTTAAATAAAATTACCAATTTATCCTGTATACAACGTAGGCTTATTATCATTTTAACAAAAAAGGATAGGTACTGAAGGTTTCAGTAAAGACTAGCTAGAGATCGCGGCTTCACTCTCGTGGTATTGGAGTAAAAAATTGCCTATGTCTTAACTCCACTTAAATATGCCATAATTACTATACTGCAACTTATGTGGTGCTATGTGACAATAAATAATATGTAATCCTTCTCATCTTTTTTATTTATTTTTTTTACATTTTACTCCTTTTTTTACTCTACTGATTAGTAAAATTAACACTTTTATTGCTTTGGTGTTAGATACATTATTACTTATTATTTGGAATAAGCAAAATCAAGTATTAAAATAAACAAATCCTTTATCCTACTAATATTATAAATGCGAAAGTTTATATGAATATGTATGTATGGATGTTTGTTACTCTTTCTCATAAAAACTGCCAAACTGATTTTCATGAAATTTGGCACACACGTAGAGGGTAACTTAGATTCACACAAGGGATAGTTTGTGTCCCGAAAATACCAGGGGCACGGAAATTATGCGGATTTATCTTTGAAAACGCAGGCGAAGACGCGCGCGTGTGCTAGTAGTATTATAAAAACAAAATGTAATAAAATTCTTATAGGTTTTGGCATGCTGGAGTCAGGATGTGTATCAATTAAAAATGAAGCAAACATTATGATGAAGAATCTTGCTGATATTTCTCTTGGCGGTAAGTTAATAGTGAACAACACTACTAGTATTATTCATGTTAGTTTTTGTAGGAATAATGTACTTTACTTTGTAAACTATTGTAAGTGTAACAATGTACCTAAAGTTTTACTTTTGCAAATAAAGATGATATTATTATAATAGTAATAGATGAAGGAGTAATAATAATTACTCCTTGATTATTTAAACAACTAGACTCACAATCACGCTCAAAAATTATCCGAAACAAAAGTCTGCCTAGTGAGTGCCCTAGTCTCGCCCTAGGCAGAGTTTAATTCAAGTCATTTATACGTAGTAGGCAACTAAATATTTAGTCAACAGCTAAGGCAGTTGAGCGATACAACTTTAAATATTACTCCCACGAAATAAGGTATTAATTTAAATGAATAATTATAAATCGACTTTTTTACGATTGTAAGTCTAGATGTTTATAGAATGTTATTAGTTCGTATAAAATCAATATGGCGTTAAAATTGTATTTTATTTTTTACTTGCTAGTATATCCATGGACCGCCTCCTTGGTACAGTGGTTGACGCGTGAGCGTAGCACCGAGGGGTCCTGGGTTCGATTCCCGGTGGTGACAAAGAAAAAAAAATGTCTCGGTCTGGCAGGACACAGAAGGCTGATCACCTACTTGTCCCTAAAGAAAATCGATCAGTGAAACAGATGTAATGCATCTGCCCCTTACCCCACTAGGGGATATGGGACTTCACTAAGGCAGTTGAGCGATACAACTTTAAATATTACTCCCACGAAATAAGATGTTAATTTGAATGAATAATTATAAATCGACTTTTTTACGATTGAAAAACTAGTCGTTTATAGAATATTATTAGGTTATAAATCAATATGTTTAAATTTTATTTTATTTTTTACTAACTAGTAACTTATATCCATGTAATTCCTAGGTCTGACCTACTGGATCTTCGGTTACGGCATGTCTTTCGGACAAGGGCCATTATCAAATCCCTTTATCGGGGTGGGGGACTTTTTAGTCGACCCTCCGGTTGGTGACGCTCTTATGGGACCAGTGTTTGCATCTTTTCTGTTCCAACTATCATTTGCTACTACAGCCACTACTATTGTAAGTGGGGCTATGGCTGAAAGGTGGGTAATCGATAAAAATATCGATAAAATATTTGTTATCTATACTAATATTATAAAGCTGAAGAGTTTGTTTGTTTGTTTGAACGCGCTAATCTCAACTACTGGTCCGATTTGAAAAATTATTTCAGTGTTAGATAGCCCATTTATCGAGGAAGGCTATGTTATATCATCACGCTAAGACCAACAGGAGCTGAGCTACGCGGGTGAAACCGCGGAGCGCAGCTAGTATTAGATAAATGCCTTAAAATAGATGCTTCGTGACACTTTCATTGAACATAATATTACAATCTATAATATTTTCCTAGTTATATTCAATAGCGAAATAAAATAAATCATAGTCATATAGACGATATTATAATATAGAGCACAATATCGTCTATAGACTTATAGAGTCGTAACTCATAATAATTTATACTTTTGAAAGCAATAATTTATTTATTTAACGCTGCAATACACTTACAAATTAATTGTTAGCGTCACATAAATTGATTTAAATTATTAAGTGTGAAGACAGGTTCTTTACCTTATACTAAGACCTTATAGGACATTGGATAATTAATAATAGTGAAATTTTATTATCATTTGCTATGACGTATTTACTAAGCGTATTTACGACAAAAACGATGATTCGATTTTAATCAAATTTAGCTTGCTCAGGTAGTTAAAATTGGTGGAGGTCAAATCAGCGACTTTCGAAGAAATCGTGGTGATGATTCTTATGTTGTTGATAATAATCGCGATCATTATGATGATGTTGGTTATGCTAATGATGGTTATGGTGATGAGGATGGTTCTGGTGGTGGTGGTGGTGATGATGATCTATACTTATAAAGCTGAAGAGATTGTTTGTTTGAAGTTTTGAACGCGCTAATCTCAGGAACTGGTGGTCCGATTTGAAAAATTCTTTCGGTATTAGATAGCCCATTTATCGAGGAAGGCTATAGGCTCTATCATCTCGCTAAGACCAACAGGAGCGGAGCCACGCGGGTGAAACCGTGGGGCACAGCTAGTAATAAATAATGATGAAGATAATGGACTTTTATATTTTTTTTCAACTAGATGTAACTTCAAAGCGTACTGCCTGTTTTCGTTCTTAAACACGATAGTGTATTGTGTCCCCGCGGGCTGGGTGTGGGGGGAGCATGGGTTTCTGAACCGAATGGGCGCTGTGGATATAGCTGGCTCGGGGCCTGTGCATTTGATTGGTAAGTTTTTGTTTGAAAAGAAACATTGACTCGTAACGAACAAACACACAGACATACACTAAAGTGAAGAGGCTCTTTTGATTTGTTTTGTTATAATAAACGTTTCATTAGTTGTGTTTATTATTTTTTTCTTTGTAACTACGTAGTTTTTGATTCTGTGTTTATATATATTTTTTATTTATCTGTCTTTTATTTGTGTAATCAAAACAATCATGTTTAGATTTTCTAAATTGAGATGCTCAAAATAATTAAGAAAGTATTTTCTTTGTTTTAATGCAAAATAAGTCAATTATATTTCGTTATTATTTATGGGTATTTTTTTTTATTTTCAAATAGTAGAGTATGCTTTATTTATTACATGTAATATATGTTGGTCTTTTTGGTTGGTAATTTATTCATTTTTTATTCAATGTGTACACAATTCGATCCCCAGGTGGGTCATCAGCCTTCGCCTCTGCCCTAATGCTCGGTCCCCGTTTGGGGCGTTACGCAAAAGGCTATGCCCCTTTGCCCCTGGGAAACCCGGTTAATGCAGTTATGGGGACCTTTGTTCTATGGTGGGGCTGGTTAGCGTTCAACAGTGGTAGCACTTATGGGGTAAGTATTGTGTCCCGTGTGGGGCTTAGGGCAGATTCGTTAAAAAATTGTTTTGAAAATGCTAAATTTTCATGAACATAATCTTAATCTTAATATCTTAATACTATTATAAAGGCGAAAGTTTGTATGGATGTATGGATGTATGGATGTATGGATGTTTGTTACTCTTTCACGTAAAAACTACTGAACCGATTGCAATGAAATTTGGCACACATATAGAGGGTAACTTGGATTAACACATAGGATAGGTTTTATCCCGGAAATCCCACGGGAACGGGAACTATGCGGGTTTTCCTTTGAAAACGCGGGCGAAGCCGCGGGCGGAAATCTAGTATAAAATATATTCCAGTATGGGGCAGATTAAATTTGTTTCGTAAAAGCTCTTTTGACGAGGTTAATAATAGTTTTTCGTTTTTGTTTTCATACGGGACAGCCAATTTCATTAAAAAATTGTTTCGTAAACAGTATTTTCATGGTTGTAAATGCAATACAATTTTAAAAGACGTTAACAAAAAGGTCATCAGGCTATGTTGATTTTTTTATTAAAATTTTAACACGTGTAGGTATTAAAAAAATATGCTAACTAAATAAATTATATTTTTCTCACGTTCCCTGATTTATTGCAATTTAATTTAATTCGTGTCATCAGAGTAATCACACAGAATTTTAACAAAGTAATTGTTACCATACACAAAATATTCAGCACGTGACGTTTAAAATTAGAGTATAAAACTGTGATAAAAAAATGTACATAACTAAACGAGTATTGAATTTTAAATTTCAAACACGTTTATTTAAATTTGACAACTGGCAACAAAATAAACGTCCATCCAAGCGTCCATCAAATGTTAAAATTTACGCCAATTTGAATTTGTTGCATGCGTTTGTATTCTGTGATAAATTACATTTTTCGAAACTTAAAAATATGTAATGTAGATTCAAGTTTGTTTTTTATGATTTTTATTAATAGGTATATCATATTATCTCACCTCATGTAAAATACTTAGTTGTAACTTGTACGTAACTGTATTCACAAAAGAACGTACACAATTATTATGTAGGAACAATGTTAATACATAAACTCAAGTAATAAATTATAATTATGAATAGCCATAGTTAATATTCCTTTCCATATAAGTACAAGAATGGATTATAATATTATGGCAAGTCTCATTCTTTTTTGCTGCCAAGCCTTTCCTGCCTTCCAAGCCAGAGGTAGTGGGTTCGATTCCCAACCGGGGAAAATATTTGTGTGATGAACATAGATGTTTGCTCTGTGTCTGGGTGTTGATTATCTATATAAGTATTTATTTAAAATTATATAATAATGTATGTTTATCAGCCATCTGGTTTCCATAACACAAGCGAAAGCTTAGTATGGGATCAGATCGTGCCGTGTGTGAAAATTGTCCTGAAATATGTTTTTTGTATTGCCAATAACTAGATTTTTGCCTGAAATAAAGAAATACATAAAATAAAACCGCTTCAAAAGACCACAGATTATGTTAGCGTGTGACAAATCACCGTACCATTGGAGTCATTCAATTTTAAAATGGACGCATTTACGTGAACGCAGAAATGGTCCTCATTGTTTCTAATTGGTGAACAAATTACACATTTAAATGGTTGGCCTTCGGTTTAACGTTAGTTCCTTGGATGATAAATAATGCAGTGATTTTTTTTACTGGTAATACTAGAACTTAGGGTTGCCAGAGCCATTAAATATTAATTATGGTTTAAAAATTCTATCGATTTGGACGCAAATCGATGATAGAAACTAATTCTACATTATTATACTTAGTTAATACCATATTTCGTTATTTAGGTACTGACTTCGTAGAAATAAACGCCTATAAAGTGAATTAATAGAAAATCTCTAAAAATATACATAAACATCAACATATGTATTTGTTACTTGTTACCCAAAAACTGAGGTGTTTGGGCCAAACACCTCAGTTAAAAATAATAAATATCTCAAAAAAATGTACAATCCTAATTATTTTATCCTTCGATATTCACTGCTAGGAAATATGCAGAGATTCGTCAATAATTATATATTTTCACCCAACTTATAACACATCTCCCAAAAAATATCATTACTTTATTGGAATTCGTGTTTGTTTATAAATTAGGACTATGGACTTAGGATTATTATGATTTTAACCGTATGATCAATAGATATACATGATGGGAGCCACAGCTTATAAATTTTCGTTTTACAAAACTGATCAATTATTATTATAATGCAATAATATTTAAAAATAAAAGTAGGTACACTTCATTTCTAACTAGGACACAAGGAAAATGTATTTAATTTTACAAAATTAATAGTTTATTAGCAAAAAATCTATAGGTACATATAATAAATCTGTAGAAGGGTCAATTCTGTACATTGAAAATATTGAAAAAATAAATAGCAGGGGGTGTTACTGGATCGATACCAAACCCAAATATGTGATTAAAAAAATTTTTGTCTGTCTGTCTGTCTGTCTGTCTGTCTGTCTGTCTGTCTGTATGTTCAGGCATCACGTAAAAACTAACGGTTCGATTTCGATGAAACTTGGTATAATTATACCTTATTATCCTGGGCGTAAAATAGGATACTTTTCATCCTGGAAAAATACGTAAAAAAAAATTAATCTTAATTTTTCAGTTTTATCCATAGACGTTGTTCTGTAGAACCGCGAACACACGTTGCGTATTATTATAGGCCTAGCCGTATTTGGGTCCAATAGATATTTATAAGATGTCATTGTCAGAGTTACTCAAAATGGAGAAATAAACCATCCACGCGAAGACCGACATCCGCGCGGACGGAGTCGCGGGCGGAAGCTAGTATCTAATAATAACAAAGGATCCTTGTATAATTAAATACATACAATTTCCTTGTTTTACAATTAAAAAGGAATGACTTTATTACAAAAAATCATTCATTTTCATACATTTTTTTCCATAGAAAATTTGTAGTAATTAAAATAATTATTCGTATACACATACGTTTCTATTTTACACTTAGATCATTAAGTAATGATCTAAGATTTTACACATACCTACGTTTCTATTTTATGTTAGTATATATTCATTTAAGATATTTTATTAATCGTTATTACAGATTTATTATATGTAATATTACTTAATAATATTGGTAGCCTACTTACTCAAACTCAAACTCAAATTCAAGGTAAGTGGTGCGAAATGGCAGTACGCCGCACGCGCAGCTGTCATGACGATGATGGGTTCTTTCGGCGGCGGAGCTTTTGGACTAATGTAAGTAAATAGAATCGTAGAAAGAATTAATATATATAGTGATAATTCACAATTCCAGTAGAATGAACTTTAAAAAGTAAAAGCTGCAATGTTTCTTATTTCTTACATTACTTAAACAAAAAATGTTGTATGTAAGATACTATGTGACAACTTAGTAATGTTATTTCATGGATTTCTCTCAAAATAATTGTAAAATAAAAAAAAATACTAAGCTATGATTGGAATATATGAGACTAAACTAAGCTATGATAATATGCCCATGATGAAACACAATAAGATGCCCTCTATGAAGCTAAAGTTTAACTACGTACCTATGTAATTTATCAAAGTAATTCAAATACAAGTCCGTGCATTATCAATCATTAACTCTTTTCAGATTTACTCTCGTGAAGAATAAAGGTCGAGCTGATGTCCTCGATCTAATAAATAGTGTTCTAGGATCCCTCGTGTCTATTACAGGTAAAACACATACATATCAAATATTTCTAGAATATCATAGTAAATAGATACTGTTATTATTATTACCATTGCTACAACTATTACCAATAAATACAATTACTATTACCACTATATTGCTATTACCGTCACACAGCGGATTGTTTCTTATACCGCGCGTGGGAGGCGCTATTGGGGCACTCATAGCGTCGTTGTTCGATGCCACTATCTCTATGACTATTACCACAGACTAATAATAATATACTGCTATTACTATTACCACTATATTACGGACTGACCGGTTGGCTTGGTTGGTAGTGGCCCTGCCTTCCAAGCCAGAGGTCGTGGGTTCGATTCCACCCGGGGCAAATACTTGTGTGATGAACATGTTTGCTCTGTATCTGGGTGTTAATTATCTATATAAGTATTTATTTAAAATTATATACCTATATGTTTATCAGCCAGGGTTCTATAACACAAGCGAAAGCTTAGTATGGTATCAGATCGTGCCATGTGTGAAAATTGTTCTGAAATATTTATTTATTTATTACCGTCCCACAGCGGGTTGTTTCCTCTACCGCGCGTGGGAGTCGTTGCTTATAGGCGCTATTGGGGCACTCATAGCGTCGCTAAGTGCGGCCTTGTTCGATAGACTACATGTTGATGACCCTGTTGGGGCTTCCGCGGTTCATGGGGCTTGTGGGTTTTGGGGTGAGTTCTTTAATGTCTTTTTTTGGTGTTTGAAGTTATATCGAGAAATTGTTTGTAAAACTAATGAAAGAAATCTCTGATTAAATGTTATTTATGTTGTGCTCATTACATATTGCAATTTACTAAAGTATGAGCTCCGCAATTTAAAAAGTAAATATGTATTTATTTGTCCTTTTTAATATTACAGGAGTAGTAGCAGTTGGCTTGTTTGCTGATAATCCGATACCTATGGAAACAACGAATGGTAGATCGGGATTATTTAAAGGTAAATAGTTAGATTAAAGTTTATTATTTGACAAAATAACTAGTATTTCAGTGTCATAGTATTCATTAATATAATGAGAATTTTACATTCACATATCTATACATCTATACAAATATTATAAAGAGGAAAGGTTTGATTTTTTGTTTGTTTGTTTGTATGAATTGAATAGGCTCCGAAACTACTTGGCAGATTTGATTGAATTCTTTCACTGTTGGAAAGCTACATCATTTCTGAGTGACATAGGCTAGGTTTTATCCCGGAAATCCCACGGGAACGGGAACTATGCGGGTTTTTTTTGAAAACGCGGGCGAAGCCGCAGGCAGAAAGCTAGTTTTATATAATTTTCTAAAATCGTGAACATGTGCCTTACCAGCATAAAATCGCTTCCAACAAAAGAATAAAATTATTTTGCGTTAACTAATAACTCTTACTATTTTCTACATATCTGGTTGTCAGCAAGAAATCGTAATATAGCGATACAACCGCTATTTGATTTAATTTATAATTAGATTAAGTTTCATAATTAATTTATATAGTAATTATGTATATATAAACACCTTACCAGGGGGTGGCTGGTACCTCCTCGGAGTACAGACTCTCACAGCACTATGCCTCATGCTATGGGGAGCTCTAGTCACTATGGCACTACTGTGGCTTATCGACCGTGTTCTGCCAATCCGTATGGACCCCTACGATGAATTACTGGGCGCTGATCTTACGGAGCACAGGGTGCGACATGGCCAGGTGGGATAGCATACACCCCATATATTCCATGCATCCCATACATCCCACGTATCCCATATATTCTGTAGTGTATGTCCTTCCCTATTATCGGCTCTTAGACGCACACGTCCTCTCACTCCGACCGCCTGCAGTCAACTGAGCTGTGTAGTGTAGTGTGTGAGCGGTGTCACCGTTGCACGTGCGCAAGAGATGACATAATACTTCCCTCTCTTTCACTCACATACACTACATATTCCATGCATCCCATACATCCCACGTATCCCACTATTGAATAGGACTGTCTCATAATAGTGACCATAGTGACTAGATAGGGATATCTAGTCACTATGGCAATACTGTGGCTCATCGACCGTGTTCTGACAATCCGCATGTGTGCAGATAGCAAATCCCATTCATCCCATATTCCACACATATTACACATCCTACGGCTACCATACATCTCAGATATCCTATACATTCCATACATTCTAGATATTTTTTTTTTATCTATTCATCTTCATCTTCATAGGTACTTAGACATACACTTGAAGCAAGTCAACATTAAACAAATTACAATCAAATCATAGATACATGAAAATTTAATTTTACATCATAGTAATTAGAGTTTTGTAAATCCTATTCTCATTATTTTAGTAGCATTGTATTCAAAAATTACATTTTAGACTTAACATTCCATACATCATTATCATTTAAATAATCACAAACTGAATAATAACATCTCACAATCTATACTAATATATAGCCTTCCTCGATAAATGAGCTATGTAACACCGAAATAATTTTTCAAGTCTGTTCATTAGTTCCCGAGATTAGCGCGTTCAAACAAATTAACTCTTCAGCTTTATAATATTACGTATAGATGACGTGCTTTTATCTTTTTTTATTTTTTTAGTAAATAATAACACTTTCTTTAATAAATACATAAAATGTTACAGGTCGGTGTATCTAGAGCAGTATCAGCACTACGTCCATTTCATCGCTCCAACAGTATTGAAGATGTTGGAAACATTGGAGTTAATACTGGTCATAATATGGTTATAGATAAACTGAGTGAGGTATGTTTTTAATGGCTTTTGGAAAAATTGTATTTTAGTAAGCTTTAAGTTTTTAAATAATTATACGGAAGACAGAAAAGGCGAAAAGTTGAATGTTTCTTTATCACAATAGGATAATAAATATAGTAGTTCATATAAATTCTATAAGCAATTTTTGATTAGCTGATAACTTACTAGTTTAAGATTTCTTCATATTTTACCAGGATCAAACTAACAATTTAAATTCTTATTTCTCCTAGTCCATCATATCCTAATATTAGCTACCCTTATGAGTGTATGATTTACAGTCAAAACTATAATAAAATTAATATATCTACTAATCCCACAGCTAAAGAAAAAGCGAAGCAAAAGCGGCAACCTAAAAATATTCACGAACCAAGCGTTCGTCGAGGAACCGACAAACGATCAATCGTTCAAAAACACGGGATTTCTGAACAAACGACCTGGCAACCCTGAGAACGATTTACACCGCGTTATTGACTCCATGGAAAACGAATTAAATGGCGCCTGTCACGATGACACTGTCAAAAATGGCGGGAAATCAACTGTCAAAAGTTTGGAACATTTCAAGGGAAAAAAGTTTAAAGAATTATCAGCCAGTGAATTGGAGGAATTGGGAGAAATTCAAGCGAATGAAGATAGATTTAGACATAAAATTGTGGAAGATGATTATAAGAATGATGTGGATAGGAGTGGTTTGACGACGCCGAGTTTTAGGTGGATTGAATGAATATTAAAATAGTGATAGGATAATGTTAGTAAAATTAAGTATGTGTTATATTTTATTTTAAATAAATTATATAATATGTAAAGACCTGTCGTTTTATTACTATACCTACCCAATTGATTCAGCATTTTACTTAGAGCGTGATTTAGGGCAACACATACCTACGACACATTTCTTTCAAATCTATCGTAGTGATTTACTTTTTAACATTAAATTCGGTCTTATTAATCTTATCCCACCTTACTCATTTTATAGTTAACAAGATAAAAAGTAAAACAACTAAAACCCAACTACGACAAAAAACGACGCTGAAAAAGTATAAAACAAAAGTTAAATTGATGAACTAATAAAGAAGCTATGAACGAAAAGATGTGAATTATATGCAATCAGCCCATGAATACAGGTAAAGTCACAAGCAAATGCTAGTAATATATATATATTCAAAATGTGCAAGTAAAAAGCTTTCAAATGATACCAAACACGGCATATTTATCTTAACTTTATTTTTTTACTCTGTATGTTTTGTCCGCTAGAGGGCGCCACATTAGATTTTGTGAAACCCCATATAGCCTATAACCAGCGGACAATTAAGACGCTTCTAATGATATGTCATTTGTCGAATTCTGATAAGTAGTTTAGAAGTTACGAGGGAACAGATGAACATACATACATACATACATACATACATATATATATACATACATACATACATACATACATACATACATACATACATACATACATAGCCTGTCAAAATCATAACCCTCCTTTTGCTTTGCCGTAGTCGGGTAAAAACAGATGTTTTGCGCGAAGTGACAGTAGTACCCACCTCAACGCTTCGCTTATGAGGCGTGCAAAACTGAATACCTATCATATTATAACTTAATTTCATGTTTGATACACAATTTAAAAAATATGATCTTGCAAGTATGCACTTAAATTTTACTAGAAATGGAATATTGTAGTACAAAATTATTGTCCATAGTATATAATATTATGTAATATTATTATATTACTATGGACAATATTTACTCTTACAAACACCAACGGCTACACGAATTGTTAATTTATTTCAGTCATTTAATCTATATAAACTTTTTAACGAACCCACACGAATTACACCTACTTCTGCAACCTGTATTGATAATATATACTGTGACTGCATCTGTTTAGAGAAAAATATTCTCAATACATTGACTTCGGATCACTGTGGCCAGAAAGTAGTTTTTGAATGGGATTGCATACCTACATTTAAAAGGATTAATGTTAGGCCTATAACTAAAAAAGGCATTAATAAATTTAGGAATAATATTAATAAAAACCTGCCCGTACTAAATGATCAATCCTTTCCTAATAGTCCTTGTGAAATGTTTAATAATCTTTTTAATTTAGTACATAATGAATTTGAAAAAATATTTAAAGTTAAATCTTTAAATATTACCAAGGATTTACCATTTAGTAAATGGGCGACAGCTAGTATACATAGGTGCAGGAACATTCTTTATGAATTATATGGTATGAAGCAATATAATAAAGACCCATCTTTTCTTAGTTATGTTAGAAATTACTCAAAAATTTTTAAAAAAGTTTGTTTTACTGCAAAGCGTTTATATATCAAAGAAAAAATACGCGACTCTGATAATAAAGTTAAAACAGTTTGGTCAATTATTAATGGTGAAATGGGTAAAAGCAAATCAAGTAATACCATAAAACTTGTAAATAATGACAGGGTTATTGACAAAAGTGCTGATGTTGCTCTTGCTTTTGAAGAATTCTTCAGTAGTGTCCCTGCTACTATTACTAATAGTTTAAATTCGTCTTCAGCACTTGCAGAAACCTTTTTGAGGGACCATGTTGCGGGGTGTAGTACATTATTTGAATTACGACACGTAACTGCTAGTGATATTGTTACTGCCTTTAAGACGCTTAATCTAAAAAATACTTGTGATCTTTGGGGAATGTCCGTAAATCTAGTTAATAATATAATAGAAAATATTGCGAAAAATTTAGCTTTCATATTTAATAAGTGTTGTGACTATGGTACATTTCCTAATTTACTAAAGCTTAGTAAAGTTGTACCTCTATTTAAGAAGGGCGATCAAGAAGACTGTAACAATTATAGACCTATCTCTATTTTACCAACATTAAGTAAGGTATTCGAGAAGTTAATTTTAAACCAATTGAGTAGTCATTTTGCATCTAATAGTTTACTGCACACCAAACAGTTTGGTTTCACAAAGGGGCGCTCAACCACAGATGCTGGAGTTGCACTTCTAACACATATATATAAAGCATGGGAAAACTCAAAAAATGCTCTGGGGATATTTTGTGACCTCTCCAAGGCATTTGACTGCGTTGAACATTGTACTTTGTTACGTAAACTTAATCACTATGGAATTAAAGGAAAAGCCCAGAACCTCATAGCGTCATACCTGCATGATAGGATACAGACTGTAGTTGTTAATGGAGAACGTTCTAGAGGTGCGTCAATTAACATTGGTGTTCCACAGGGGTCAATTTTAGGTCCCTTCTTGTTCTTGGTATATATCAATGATCTTCCCTTTTATTTGCAGGATAGGTGTGAAATAGTTCTGTTTGCAGATGATACCTCATTAATTTTTAATGTGGATAGGCATGACCCAAATGTTGACGAAGTGAACAGTGCTCTTTTACACATATCTAAATGGTTTACTGCCAATAATTTATTATTAAATGCCAAAAAAACCACTTGTGTTGAATTTTTACTTCCTAATGTAAAAAAGTTGAACAGAGATATTACCTTGAACGGGGAGGTATTGCATCCTACTGAGTCTACTGTATTTCTAGGGTTAACATTGGACGAGAAACTACAGTGGGGAGCCCATGTCAACACCGCTGCAGGTAAGCTCAGTTCAGCTGCATATGCAGTCCGAAAAATAAGGCATCTCACCGATGAAGATACAGCTAGATTGGTTTATTTCAGCTACTTTCATAGCATTATGTCCTATGGAATTCTACTGTGGGGCAAGGCTGCAGATATAGAAACTATATTTATCTTACAGAAAAGAGCCATTCGCTCTATATATAATTTACGTGCTCGGGACTCACTAAGAGATCATTTTAAGAATACTGGTATCCTTACTGTACCATCACAGTATATATTTAATAATATTTTGCATGTACACAAAAGCTCCGACTTGCACACAAGAGTAGGAGATAGACACGATTATGGCACAAGGAACAGGAATAGAATTGAAATGCCATTTTTCCGATTAGCTAAAGTTAAAAATTCATTTATGGGTCAAGGTATACGCTTATATAATAGAATTCCTCACAATATTAAAGAGTTTAGTACTTCTAAATTTAAAACTTATATAAAAAATGTACTAGTTCAGAGAGCATACTACAGTATTCAGGAATATATAGACGATAAAGACCCATGGAGGGTTATCGCGTAAAAACCACAGGACAGTTCTTTGGCATATTATGATATATTATTATGTAGTTAGATATAAGTTACATATTATGTAATATTGACATGATTTAAAAGAGCAACTATGGAGTTTCTTGCCGATTCTTCTCCATAGATACTGCTTTCCGAATCGGTGGTAAATGTTAAAAATACTTATGTAATGACGATTCGAAAGTGCTACTAAATAGTAGTCTAATTGAATAAATGAATGTTTGAGTTTGAGTTTGAAATAATTTTGTATGGGCGGAAAGCGAGTTCTTTATCATTTAAAACACAGTTTTAACACAAAAACTTTATTAAACAACAGAATTATTGACCCAATGATTTATTTCAGTGGGTAAGGCCTTAAACCCTTTCACAGCCTCCTTAATATCTTCAATAGGCACAGCCAAAGTATATAATTTATATTCTTTTTGTACTCTACTAGTTGTTGTATCTGTGTTTATCGAATCTGTAGATCGAATTGGCATTATTATTTCTAATGATTGCAAATGTTCGAATGCTTTTAGAATCACTGGGCGAGGTACGGTTTGAGCTGACGAGTTTTCGTTCGCGAATTTTGTGTATCTGAAAATATTTGAGTTTTTAGAATATAATTACGATTAATTAGTAGCTTGTGAAGACAATTTATCTATACCAATAATAAAATAGAAATGTCTGTTTGTAATATTGAAATAAACGATTTTAAAAAATGCAATGTATGCACTGTTAACTGTAGATAATATACCATATAGAAATTTTTACAATTTTTGTCTGTCTGTCTGTTCCGGCTAATCTCAGGAACGGCAGGACGCAGCTAGTAATATTATAGATGACTAGCTGCGCTCCGCGGTTTCACCCGCGTGGTCCCGCTCCTGTTGGTCTTAGCGTGATGATATATAGCCTATAACCTTCCTCGATGATTGGGCTATCTAACACAGAAAGAATTTTTCAAATCGGACCAGTAGTTCCTGAGATTAGCGCGTTCAAACAAACAAACTCTTCAGCTTTATAATATTAGTATAGATTATAATTATAAAGTAAATTACTTACCTATGTAAAACCATTTCAAAATTCATCGGTTGACCGTCAAATATCTCCAAACCGTGCATCATGGCTATGACCAGAGACAATTCGAGTATAGACAACGATTGTAGAAGCTTGACTCTATGCTCTGGTGCCACTGTGTTGTCTATGGTCGATGTTATGTCTATGGGGTCTATGTAGGGCTTTTTAGGTGATAATTTGGATATTATTTGGTACTGAAAAATTTAATTTAAGCATTTAGTCATAAAATGTTCGTTGGTTAGAATCTGGTGATACTGCCATGGTCGGTATATGAAAAAATATTATTGTTAAATTATAATATACTAGCTTTCCATCCGCGGCTTCGCTTGATTTAAAATTTAACAAAATTTTATACTAATTAAAATTAATACTCTTTGAGAACCAATCTATCTATTTAAAAAATAACCCATCAAAATCTGTTGCGCAATTTTAAAGATCCAAGCATGCAGACCCACAGACGACGGAAAGCGACTTTTTTATACTATGTAGTGATTATTAAAGAGACTATACTTTACTACTTACTAAGAAATCCTACTAATATTATAAATGCGAAAGTTTGTGAGGATGTGTGTGTGTTTGATACTCTTTCACGCAATGACTACTGAACCGATTACAATGAAATTTAGCACACGTATAGAGAGTAACTTGGATTAACACATAGGATAGGTTTTGTCCCGGAAATCCCACGGGAACGGGAACTATGCGGGTTTTCCTTTGAAAAATCGAAGGGGAAGCCGTGGGCGGAAAGCTAGTATACTTATATATTTTGTTATTTTAACTAACTCATTTTTCTTTAAAACCATATCAAAAGAAACTTCTCAACAAATGTATAAGTTTTCTTATAAGTTGTTTAAAAACTATTCATGTTATTTAGGATTTTTTAATATGAATGAAGCGAAGAGGGCCCAAATACTTGTTAATATTTTACTTATATTTTTTACTAAAATAAAAATTCTACTTACCAGTACATTCCTAAAAATCTGCTCATTAACGGTATAATAACAAAACTTTTCCAATGCATCTATTATTCTTTCATCTTCCACCAGACTCTGGATATGATCATTCCAGTTTTCCAAAAAGCTGGAATCCAATTCCTGGAATTCTTTGGAATCCATTCCACATTTCTGGAATACTACTTCCGATAAAAGTTGGATTTGTGAATCTACCTCCATTTCTTCTGAACTTGCTGGAAATAAAATAATCTACAGGGTGTCCCACTGTTGGTATACTAAGCTCAAAGGAGGTTAAAGTTTTGCATACGCTGAGTACGTAAAAAATACTTAAAAAATTCCAGACGCATTTTTTTTTCAAATAGATGAAATCTTAAAACTCTGTGTGTACACCCATAGCAAGCAACCCGCCCATTTTTGCCACTAGCACGTGAGCTATCGTTTAAGATAATGTTTTCATAGACAAAATGCTCACATTAGAGAAGGGGTATATGACGGCTGCGCGAAGCTAGAGAAGAAAACATGGATTTTCAGGAAAAAAATATCAAAAAAATTGTAACGTAATTTTGTTGTTTGTGTATTTTTTACGTGATCAGTGTATGCAAAACTACAACTTCCTTCGCGCTTAGTATACCAATAGCGGGACACCCTGTATAGGTACTAATATTATAAAGCTGAATGTTTTGTTTGTTTGTTTGAACGAGCTTATCTCAGGAACTGGTCCGCTTTGAAAAATTCTTTCGGTGTTAGATAGCCCATTCATCGAGGAAGGCTATTGGCTATATATCATATGTTAGTGAACTTAGCAGATCATTTTTAGCAGATCAAAAAAAAAATGTGAGTTCTTATCGCGTGCAGTTGAGTTCTACAGTTCCTGATACTTTTTAGAAATACTCGCGTAAAATGAAACACTAGAAAAATTATTTATGTCATATTTCATCACGCCGTAGCACCATCCGTAGCATCATGCCGTAGCATCATGCCGTAGCATCACGCCGTAGCATCACGCCATAGTATCATGCCGTAGCATCATGCCGTAGCTTCATGCCGTAGCATCACGCCGTAGCATCATGCCGTAGCATCACGCCGTAGCATTACGCCGTAGCATCATGCCGTAGCATCATGCCGTAGCATCACGCCGTAGCATCATGCCGTAGCATCATGTCGTAGCATCACACCGTAGCATCACGCCGTAGCATCACACTGTAGCATCACGCCGTAACATATGCCGTAGTATTACGCCGTAGCATCACGCCGTAGCATCACACCGTAGCATCACGCCGTAGCATCACAGCGTAGCATCACGCCGTAACATATGCCGTAGCATCACGCCGTAGCATCACAGCGTAGCATCACGCCGTAGCATCACGTCGTAGCATCACGTCGTAGCATCACGTCGTAGCATTACGTCTTAGCATCACGTTAAGCCGGGTCCAGGTCGGGTTTTTTTCAAATGTCGTTTGTTAAGGTAAAAACGCCAGAACTATTTCTAAAAAGTATCAGGAACTGTAGAACTCAACTGCACGCGATAAGAACTTACATTTTTTTTTTTTGATCTGCTAAAAATAGGTGCAAAATGCAAATATGTATTAGTATTGAATTAACAGAAAACTTAACTTTAATATAATATGACCTATTGTATTGCAATATCTGTATAAGATTGCTAATATGTATGTATAAATGTATTGGTATGCAATAAATGATTTGAATTTGAATTTGAATTTGAAATGATCTGCTAATAACATATATATCATTACGCTAAGACCAACAGGAGCGGAGCAATGCGGGTGAAACCGCGAATCGAAACTAGTAAAGAATATTTGGAAAAAAACTTAAGAAAAATACTTCTTTGCTGATTTGAAAGAAAGTTTTTAAGTATGTATTATATTCAATGTTCACAGAAATGGATGAACGAATATTGACGAATTTAACTAATCATGTATAAATAGGTGAACCAATTTTGATAAGACACACTTCTATGTTATATAATATTTAATGTTCTTAATAATATGTTTATGATCATCCAATAAGAATAAACATACATACACTTATATTTATTCCTATATCAAAATTAAATATTTTAAATTATATGTATGTACTGGAAAAAAGCATATTTTTTAAATTATTTAAAATAACTTACCAGTCGATTTCCTTCCCTTCCTTTTCTTAGGTTTATCCCTTAAAATATGAACACTGAGACACTCTACAAATATTTGTTTAATATTATCCAACGGTTGTTTAGATTCGTTCGGAAAAATAAATATGTGACGGTGGGAAAATCTCGATTTTACACGCTTTTCCAGCATTTCCATTACGTCTAGACGATTTGTTATACCTGGAAAATGATCATTTAATAAGTATTAAAATCCGACAATTTATATCTACCCACATTAATATTATGTAAAAAGGTGATTAGAGATTACCAACACAACATTCTATCTTCAAACACGGCACACTAACGCACACACGATTAGACGTCACAGTGAGATGGCATGATTAAAATGTGGCTAATTAGCCACATTTCGATGTGCCGCTAGCGCTAATAACCAATCTAAAGCTTTTTACTTATAATATCATTGTTAAAATAGAGAAATTGTTGTTTAAATAATTAAAAAAAGACGTGTGGCACTCGGGGACTGCCGCGGTAAAGCTATTGCATGCTATGCCTTCAAGCCACACCTCCGTGCCCGTCGGAGTGGGGAGCGTGAGGTTTTTAAGTTACGGAATTTCTCGATTCGGTCCCCGCGCTCAAGGCCCGCGATAGAAGCTAGGCAATAGCTTAAAAGAAAGAAAATAAAAAGAGGGTAGTATGAAAACTGAATAGTTGAGTATAAGGGTCCTTTCCGGCAATAATGTGCGAGAATGTGTAGCAAGGAATGTGTTAGTAAAAACCTCATTCTTCATTAAGGGCCGATTTTTCAATGCTTGGATAAAACTTATCCGTCCAATAAAGTATTACACGATGGTAATAAAATGTCACGTAAACTGACAAATACGGGCAATTAATACGTTTTTAAAATGGTAGTTTTATACCTTATTCGACGATTAAGTTTTAACTAAGGATTGAAAAATCAGCCCTAAAGTTTTAATTTTGAAGCATATACAGGGTGTCCCAAAAAGTAGTGATGAACGGAAGCTGGGAGGTAGAGGACCTAGAGAGCTATCCGAATCACCCCCATGTATTTTTCGTATTTTCGGAGATATGACATTTTTTTCAATTTTTCATCTATCGCTGAGTACGATGAGATTTTTATTTATGGTGACGTGACTTATTGCGCTAGATGCTTGATTTTTTTTTGTGTGGTAAGCTGAAAGATAGGCCAATTCAGTATGGTAACATTTACTATCGTTAGATCTTCGAATGGAATAAAAAAAGAATTAAATGCCAAGAAAGATAAAATTACCCAGTATGTTCACAACTTCAAGGGCCCATAAAAAAATAAAATCACATAAAAAAAATTTTCCATTTGGCTTTTAAAAACTCGCTCTATCTATCAGGTAGCTACCCTAAAAATTTCATTTTATTATTCAGAAGGCTTCAATCGAAAAATTGAAATCTAAATGTGGTAAGTGCAAAATTTTTATTAACATGATGATCATTAAAACCAAATTAAAACCCATAAATAGGTGTTTAATTACCAGAAATTTTTAAAATAACCCCGCTGTTGCTCAATGCAAGTGCGACATCACCGTAAGTTGTCTTTTAAATGTCTGAATGCCCTTTTATCATTTTTAATGGTTTCTTCTGCTACTATGAATTTCCGGGTTATTTCGTCCAAATTGTAGCATTCTCTCAAGTAGCCGAGGTCTTTTTAGTATCCCCATTGAAACAAATCAATGGGGTTTAGGTCGAGGGACCGTGCAGGCCAGGCTTTAAGGCAGGCGTCACCAGCGCATGCGCAGGCTGCAACGACCAATCCATCTTTCAGGGTATCTTTGCCCTTTAGCCTGGCCTCGACGGTCCCCGGACATAAACCCTATTGATTTTTTTCCGTGGGGATACTACAAAGACGAGAGACTGCCACAATTTGAACGAAATAACCTGGAAATTCATAGTAGCAGAAGAAACCATTAAAAATGATAAAAGGGCATTCAGACATTTAAAAGACAACTTTTTACGGTGATGTCGCACTTGCACTGAGCAATAGCGGGGTCATTTTAAAAATTTCTGGTAATTAAACACCTTGTTATTGGTTTTAATTTGTTTTTATTAATCATCATGTTAATTCAATTTTTGCACTTACCTCATTTAGATTTCAATTTTTCGATTGAAGCCTTCTGAATAATAAAATGAAATTTTTAGGGTAGCTACCTGATAGATAGAGCAAGTTTTTAAAAGCCAAATGGAAAACTTTTTTTATGTGATTTTATTTTTTTACGGGCCCTTGAAGTGGAGAACATACTGGGTAATTTTATCTTTCTTGGCATTTTAATTCTTTTTTTTATTCCATTCAAAGATCTAACGATAGTAAATGTTACCATACTGAATTGGCCTATCTTTCAGCTTAGCACACAAAAAAAATCAAGCACCTTCCGCAATAATTGTCGTCACCATGAGTGAAAATATCACCGTACTCGGCGATAGGTGAAAAATTGAAAAAAACGTCATAACTCCGAAAATACGAAAAATCGCATAACATACATGGGGGTGATTCGGATAGCCCTTTAGGTCCTCTACCTCCCAGCTTCCGTTAATCACTACTTTTTGGGACACCCTGTATTGTGTGAAGGGATACTATTCGTTGTAGGCATAATAATAATATTAATATGTATCTATACATATAATAAAATCGTAGGAAAGTCAAAACTGTACATTGAATATTTTTTTAAAAGAATACATAATCCATGATCTATAATTGATATAGAAGCCAAAAACATAGTTTTTAGAATTTTTGTCTGTTTGTCTGTTTGTCTGTTTGTCTGTATGTTTGTCCAGGCTAATCTCGAAAAGTACTGCATAGATTGACTTCAAATTTTGCATGAATATTACTAACAGGTCGGGTGAGGCTTTTTTAAACATATTATCATGCTATCAGCTCCGGGGGAGGAGCTGTGAACCTTTTTTTTTCTTACGTATTCCGTGTATTACGACAGCGTACAATCTAAAGACTCATGTTTAAATGTTGGTTTCGGGTAAGCTATGCTATTATCTAGCTTTACACAATAAAAACTATGTCATTTACGTAATTTGGGCAGAGAATCAGTTTAATGAATTTATTAGTATACAAATTTGAAACAGCGCCATCTATGAGATTTCGTAAAAATCAAATCAATTTACATGTTAACACTACTGAACACAATGTTAAAAATTAATAATTTAAATATAATTATGTTATTTATTTATTTAACTCTTTAACCCATATCTTCCCTTCCCTATAAGGTGCGCATATAATTCGTGTGAATATACTACATTTTTAAAAGTGAGGGTAGATGTTTATTATTTTAAGTCAAACTAGACACCATTACAGTTAATCTAATATTGATTGTGTTCATTGGTTACATTTTTAAAAATCTTCGTGTTTTAAAAATGGGATAACGAGGCGGGACTCGAACCAGCATTCTTTAGTGGTCGAATTTTTTCTATTCTTTATAAATTTATTGTTTATGAATTTATATTTATAAACAATAATACAAAAAGGTTAGTTCGTTGATAATTATTATTCCTTCATCATTTACATGTTGTAAGTAAAAATATACTTTGACTGTTAATATGTACTTTTGTTCAGTATTTACCTGTATGATTATTGCTTGGTAATTAATATATTTTCATGTCGTATACCTAATTAAAAACATAAGTTTGATGTGAAACTAGCTGGATTTATTTTTACACACTCACAGTCTTATATTTTGTGTTAATGTTAAAATAGTATTAATAGTGTAAATCATAATATTTTTTCTCAATTAAAAATATTTCCTTTTTTCTGATGTTGGCATCGAATTAAACCGCGCTGTCGTTTCGTTCACAAAAAGTGATGTTATGAGGACCGAATATGTAGCCGCCTCAACTTACGGAAACGAGAGTAACCTGCGTTGTCTGTTAGTTATTGTATAGTCGAATTTAACGTTACATGGAAATTGGAATCTAAATATATGTATACTTATATACTTATATTAAATCTGTAGAAGTCAATTCTGTACATGAAATATATTTCCTAAATAACTATCACGAGGTGATTAGGGATCGACACTGACGCCAAAAATTTTTGTCCGTCTGTCTGTCTGTATAACCGTTATACAAACAAAAACTACTCGACGGATTTAAACGAAACTTGGTTCAATTATTTTTCATATTCGTGAGCAGAGCAGTAACTCCATTTTTAAGCTTTCGTCTCGTGTGCAACCTTAATGGTTAAAGCTACACAGAAATCAAGTATGAAAGAAATGTTCTCCATATTATATAAAAAATATCTCCCGACATCATAAATGTCTATCTTTTATGGTTGAGCTTAGGAGTTCAAAGCTTTCTGATTATATTTGTCTACTAGCTGTGCCCGCGACTTCGTCCGCGTGGAATAGTGACTATGGGACCTATGACCATGGGCTCAGGGTGGGGCAACAATATTTTTTTTTATTTTCATGCTTCCACTCCCACGTTCACTCCCAGGCCCACGCCAACGCCTACGCCCACTCCCCTTCACAATTGGTACCTACCAGATCAAAGCCAGGGTAAGCGCCCCACCCAGCCCCACCGTGGCTACGCCCATGCTGAATTACTACTTAACATACAATTATTGAGTAAATACGTACTACCATAAATAATTAAAAGAATTGTTATTAAAATTTCTTACTAAACTGAGCTAAAAAACTTACGTACCAACTTATTAAAGAAAATCAAGAAATGAAATGCCTAACCTATACCAAATAGTTACTACATAATATTGTAATTAAAAATTATGATTAGTAGATATATAATATCGAAAATCAAAAAAGAAATGCCTAACTAATTCTACGTAAAATTTCTTTTAAATTATGTCATATTATTTTTTAGGAACCAGGGGGGGAGAGGAGCAAATTCAATTTCCTTCCTTTCTTAAATGGATGTTTTTAATAATGTATGGTGTAGCCCGTGTAGCCACTGATCAGCTTAATCGATACTCAATTTTTATCAAATCCAGCAACAAATCCAAATTAGATGTTTCCTGTCTCACGCACGTAACTAAAGGCTGAAGAGAGAGAGAGAGGGAGCACGTAACTAAACCGTTTAGACGAAGAAAAGTGTATAGAAAAAGGAATAAATAATTTCATAAACTTCCCGACGATCTTTAAAAATAAATTATTATATCATTTTTTTCATTCCCACTTTTACCCCTATGTAGGTATAATAAGTGGATGAACCGATTTTGATACAATTTATCTAAGAACCAGCGTCGGAAAATATGCTGCCTAACAAAAAAAAAGCCGCATCTAATTCGGTTTACCTGTTAGCCAGCTACGGTGCCATAGACAGACACACACACACACAGAAATACATAGCAGTCAAACACATAACACCCGTCTTTTTGCGTCGGGGGTTAAAAATATAATACGACATAATTTAAACGACATTTTATGTGGAAAATTTACCTATTAGAAGTAACCATAATGTTAATTTGACCCCCCCCCCCCTACTACCTCAGCTTACCCCCAAACCCTTGGGGAATTTTGATATGATCACCTGGACATGTAAAGGAATAACTGTAGCGTACATATAACAGATAAATTACGTTTTATCGTACACTGTACAGTGTACAATAGAATGCCTTAGCAAATGTTCGCCGTGATTACTTAAATGGCCATAACTTTTTTATTTATGAACCGATTGATATAAAATAAACACTAAATGTTAAATGAAGATTACCACAATACATTAGTGAAAACCGCATCTAAATCGGATGAGCCGTTTCTGAGATTAGCGTGCACAAACATACAGACAAACAGACAAAAAAATTTTTAACTACAGTTTTGGGTTCAAGATCGATTTAATAATAACACCTGCTAATTTTTTTCTACATATTTTCATTGTACAGACATCGCTTTTCCACAATTTTATTATATGATGATGATTGATGATTATAACACCCTCAGTCCGTTTTAACTTAATTTTTATTCACTCGCATCAGTGCTACCTAAAAAATCTTCATATCGAAATTCGAGCAAAGCTAAGAAAATGAGAAATAAGAGTTCTCAAGGATCGTTAGAGGTAAGAGGCTTACTATTGACCGAAAACAAC
The DNA here is from genome assembly GCF_061535395.1 of Colias eurytheme. Lineage (NCBI taxonomy): Eukaryota > Metazoa > Arthropoda > Insecta > Lepidoptera > Pieridae > Colias > Colias eurytheme. The sequence continues at coordinate 5,267,550 of NC_143007.1, read as the reverse complement.
ATGTGTTATGCCGAGAACCTGAAACCGCTTCACAACGAGAATTGCCTATGAGACCGAAACCTTCACTGAGAGGGTATAACGTCTCACAGCTGATCGCAAATGGCATATTTTATCTCGATAATCTGAAACTTTTACTCAATATGAAGACCGTTTGACAAATGATAGGGTGCACCATAATATTATTCGATCTCTTGAAGATGAACATGAGCATAAGCAATGACTAGAGTAGGGACGCGAATATTACCATTATTTGAGACAAGATTATTTGAGACAAGTACGTTTAATAAGTTTGTTTAATGAAAGATTAAGAATTGAAACTATTTGGTCTCTCGAAACGGACGAATAGCGAGAGGCCCGTCTTACTGTAGACAGATTTCGACAGTCTTAATGACTTAGAGGTAAACATAGAAGATCAATCTACGAGTTCGGTGGTGTGGTCCGACAAATATAAAAGTGGGTTTGCTTATAACCTCACAATTGATTACAGATCATCTTCTGTATAGGCGATATTAACGTAGTATGTTCTTTTTGTAATGCTTTAGGAGGTCTGCTCTTTTTAAAAGAGGAGTAAGGAGTCGGCTTTCGTTTGAAGATATACCAGAACCTTTGAAATCACTACTTTTAGAGGAACATGTGCAATCTAAACAGTTCTTAGACAATATTCGCTCTTATAGTAGTGCGTTTTAAATGATCCTTTGGTGCTCAACAATTATCAGAGGATCCTTTCATGCTTACTTTTAAGATACAAGGTCAAGTTTATCATTCGATAGGATCCCTTTTGCCTGAAGGCCAACCTAAGTTTCTTCAAATATATTTTGTATTCGACTATTCGTTTAAAATATTACAATTTTTCCTACAGTAGGGCGACGAATGTATTTTCGCATAGTAACGGAGGGGAACTCACGGGGGATCGAGTGACGCGGGCCACGTACCACAAACATGCTTAGTTTGTTGTACCGAGCGCGAAAGAAAGTCATCGTGTTTTAGTAAAATTACTATGTAAACTATAACGTAATTTAATACTTAGGTACATATTATATAATGATGCGCTCAAACTGTTAATCTACATTTAATTTAGATTATTATTTGAATTAATTAGTAATGTAGAATTTAAATCAAATTCACTCATGTTTTCCTCAGATTTTCGATGTCCTCCGATTTTAAGATTTTCTTATCAGAGTATTCAATTTTAATGTAGTTAATTTTTATAAGAGACAATTAAGAACATTCAAAAATAAAGTGTCACGTATTTTTTTTAAACGACGAATGACGAAAACGACGTAATCGCGGACGAAGTCGCGGGCAACAGCTAGTAATCAATAAATCGAGTTTTAAATATTTAATTTCTAAATAATTATGTTATAAATAAATGTTCAAGTTTGAGTTGTGTTAATAGTAAATCAAGTTTGAGTTGCGTTAATGGTAGAAAACAGAAATAGAATTAAAACTCACCCAAAACACACATAGGCGCCTGTTTATTATGAGTAATATCGAATAAATTATACAACAACGTCTGAGTTTTTCCAGTATGACAGAACATATCAAATTCCTCCAGTATAAATATCATGGATCGACATTTCCTATCGACTCCGGAGATTAAACAACTCAAAAGAAAGCTGAGGTTCTCCGCGAATGTACCGAATACTCTGTCGCCTACTGCGTTTTCTAGTTTCATCTGAAATATTAAGTTTAATAGCAAATCTATACTAATATTATAAAGCTGAAGAGTTTGTTTGTTTGAATGCGCAAATCTCAGGAACTATTGGTCCGAATTGAAAAATTCTGTTGGTGTTAAATAGCCCATTTATCGAGGAAGGCTATAATATCACGCTATGACCAACAGAAGCGGAGCCACGAGGGTGAAACCACGGAGCGCAACTTGTAATTGAATAAAATTAATAAACAGAAATACATAATTTTTAAGCAGTTAAAAATTACTGCCTTCCAAGCCAGAGGTTGTGGGTTCCCACCCGGGGCAAATATTTGTGTGATGAACATAGATGTGTGCTGTGTCTGGGTGTAAATTATCTATATATATTTAAATTATACATGTATGTTTATCAGCCATCTAGTTTCCATAACACAATCGAAAGCTTAGTATGTGATCAGATCGTGCCATGTGTGGAAATTGTCCTGAAATATTTATTTATTTTATCCAAAAAGCTTTAAGTTTATACGAACCTGTGCTGTTATAGACTTGAGAGCCACTTTATCATCCTGGTGCAGTAAACCATTCAATTTGACAATAATAACATCATGCTCCATGTCAACCTCATTTGAAACTTGGTGAAGTACTGTGTTTATAAGCTGAAATAAAAAAATATAATCTCATATAATTAAAACGTATCAAATGTGTTGGTAAGTGACTCGAGAATGGCTGCACCAATTTCGTTAATACTTTTTATAATACATATTCTTTGAAGTATGGGGATGATTCATATGGAGAGAACGTTAACATTTACCGCAGGCGAAACCGGGGCCGACCGCTTGTCATCAATATAGGTTATTCATGTAAAAACTTATTATTAAAAAAAAAATTTAGAATATGTAATACTTAGTGAGAAATAACCATAATTAATATGTGCAGTGTGGAATATTTAAAATTTAAAAAAATTACAAATTATGGATAATGAATATATGAGGGTAACCTTAACACAATATAGATATTATGCACTGATGAACAGCATTACATGTAGTAAAGTAGCACAGATTTATACAAAATAATACAATTAACTGTTTATGTTTCAAATAGATTAACAATCTCTTAGGGGGTACCTATAAGGCCTAAGAGTATTAATGGTTTAATGCTCTAAGTAGGTATATGATGTTTTTCACAATGAATAATGATAAATTTAACATATTTGTTAATCAAATAGAATTCTATGAATTTTAGTGGCCAAAATTTTCTGATACCTCAAACAGTATAGGTATTTCTGCGAAAAAATAAAGTTATACTATAAATGTAATGTTACCGTTGTTTTACCACATCCCCTAGGTCCTAGTATCAACGCGGAGTGCGATTCTCCTTGTACAATAGATTTCATCATCAAATCGTATACATGTTTAGTTTCGTTCTCGTTTCCTCTGAATTTTACATAATCTTCCAATATCTTCACTTTCAAGTACTTTCTTATGAGTTTTATTTGCCTCTCAGTTGATAGATTTAACATATTGAATAGCTATAAACTTAATATAAGTGATTTATTTATAATATTGTACAAGATAAGAATTCGCGCCAAAACAAACTGTAAAACAACAGCTGACGATGACAGTTGACACTGATTTGCCTTTTCGACATTGACAGTTGACAATTCCATGATAATTTAAAAACTCGCTGAGTTAAATTTTACTTGTTTGATAAGATTAAAAACAATTTAAATAATATATTTTATATTCGAAAAATGTCGCCCCAAATACTATACTGACTTAATTAGTGGTCGTAAATTGTTAGCATATTACGATCAGTTTATAATTTGAAAAAGAATCGAACATGTCATGTACTAAAGCAATTAAAAGTTACAAATAAATAAATGTAAAAGCAAAACTAAAATAAAACACATTTCAATTAGGTAACAATCACGTACATTATACAATCTGTCTATAATTATCTTAAGAGGGTTTATTTTTAAACTGCGCATGTGTTGACACTCCCCAGTGCGCATTGCATGAGGCGGCCCGCTAATCAATATTTTACCGAACATACAAGGGCATTTCATCGAGAGATGCAATTCACATGTCCCAAAGATGCTTAGTAATCATAGGGAGACTGTACATGGCTTGTACGTTGAGTAGTTATTAACTATTAATATTTATTTTTTTAATAATCAAGTAACGCTCATTTTGAATACCTCTACATAAAATAAAAATAGGATCATTTACTTACGCTAAGCGCAATAGATAGGTGTAGTAATTTTAACTTATTATTTTTTATGCTTAATTTCAAATAATTACTCATATAATACCATCGTAGCAGTAAAATAAATATCTTCAGATAAATCTCGCCATTCATGTTTCATAACGCTACCTTGATCATTATTATAGTTCTCGCTCACACTTATGTATATTTAGTATTTGCCATCCCTTTCTTGACCTTAAACTCTGCAGATTTCATATACGAGTACATACACGTGATAATTTGCACAAATATTTCGGCTTATCGAGCTAATTGTATTAAAAATGCAATATTAACGTTTAATTTACATTAAAAAAGCTATATGAAAAATGAATAACGTTAAATTGGCCATGATAATATTGTGAAACATACATCTTTAAAGTGGGTCTCTATGTGTTATAAAGTGTTTGATAGTTGGCTTATCCGGTAAAATTTCATGATGAATTTTATATTGTGAAAAAGTGAGATGAGTGAAGTGTAAACATTAAAGCGTACAGCAGGTTTTAATCATACAATTATACACACGGATACAAAATTGCACTTACACGAGCAATATCAAATCACAATGTAATTTGGGCATATTTTTCCTAAGCACTGATATTTTATGGCTTTCAGTGTTGTATTTTATGGATAGAAAAAGCTGTATATTGCTTATTAGGGATATTTAAATTGTAAGTGTTCTTATTTGTTGCGTATATAGACTACATACATAATATAATATTATTTTAAACTATCACTAGGTATATATACATATACATTTTAATTCATACACCGCAGCACCGCTACATTAATTTAGATCGATTTTTATTACTATGCTTTATAATATACGTTAGCTGAAATTATTTAAATAATCAGTATCAAGAGTAAAAAAATATTATAGTAACAATCTAAGATAGTATAGGTCTACCAGAATCTGATGGCATATTTATATTTACGAAATAAAAGATTTTCATATGGCAATTTTATTTGACAACTATCAAATTGGTTGTCAAATGATTTGTCTTCTTTGCAATTGATGAATAATTTTTAGGATTTTGTCTAAAAAATCTTTGAAAATGTCGAAAAAGCCGCTGCGATCACAAGCAAGAGGTGTTGTTTATAATGTGTATAGAAAAACATTCGATGAAGAAGGGTCAAACACATCACAATTTTCAATTATGAATATTTTATTGGTAAATTGGACTTACCCGTTTTGATACTTAAAATAAAAAATATTATAAGTAGGTAACTTTAATATTGTTTGTTGATTACAATATATAATTTTATGAAAACTTATTACAGGAGTTTCCAATACGGCTATTCGTCAATTAGTCCAAGCTGTCCAAGTCAATTTTATAATGTGTGTATCTTTAATACTTACGAAAATAAACAAAGTTTTATTTTATTTTTATTTTATTTTATAAAAAACTAGCGGTCCGCCCCGGCTTCGCCCGTGGTACATGTTTATGTTTTCTCTACATAAGAACCATCCTCGTACTTCAAGGAATATAATAAAAATAATTTGGAAAATCCAAAAGTGCACGCCTCATAACTTTTTTTTAATAAATATTTATTAATTATTATTTTTGTTTATTTAATAACAATTAAACCACATCGAATCAGACCCTGAAAAATGAAAGGGTTCTATTCCTGAGCATACTCAAGCGTAAGAGAAAAAAAAAGACTCGATTAGTAAAGTATTTCGGTCGCTATCGTGTTAACAAGAAAAAGGATCCGCACATACAGACACACGGACGTCCAAGACAGAACTTTTTTAAACTGTTTTTTAACTAGTTTAAATAACAAAAATGACATCAAAAATATCATGAACGTTAAAAATAGTGTTTTTTCTTAATATGTGTGTGTATGTATTATCTTACAAGTGCAATGTATGATACATAAAGACATTTTAAGTTTGAAAAATCAGATGTTTTGCGCGAAGTGACAGTAGTACCCACCTCAACGCTTCGCTTATGAGGCGTGCAAAAGAATTATCGAAATCGGTTCAGCCGTTGTCGAGTTATGCGCTTACCAACACATTTTGCGATTCATTTTTATATATTAAGATTATTAGCAATCTAGTTTTGATCTCCATTATCATTACATCCATATTTTTACATGGCATAATGATAATGAATATACAATTAATATAGGTATGTGTAAATAATAATATGTATTACATAGATAAAAGTAATATGTATATTATACATGTAACCTACATAATATTAAGTGGATATCTCATTATTAAGTACAGTATTGTTCACTTATGTAATGTGACTAATGATGTTGAGGACAAAATAAAAAATAAGCAGTATCAAGATCGTTCAGTCCATTTTCCCTAGGGTTGCACACTCAAAATTTTGATTTCCCAATTTGCCATCAGATTCTGGTTTACCTATACATAACCATTTTACAATTTTAGTCTTCATTGATTTCTTGTTGTTATTTAGTTGCTTAAATTTGTTTATCTTCCTACAAATCTTAATTAAGTACGTAGGTATGAACCATAGTTTGGGTAATTTTCACCATTTATTACCAAAATCCATTTCCCTTTAATTAAAACAAGAAATTTTCTATTTTTGGAAATCCGCTAGTGTATCTGTGGTCCCTTCATGACATTTTGTTTGACAGCTTTTGTCAAAACTCAATTCCAAGTTGTATTGCCAATTCACAATTATTGATCAAATTCATACATTTATTATACTATTTACTATAAGAATATTAAAAGAACTTATTAGTCATGTATCATTATTATCACAGTTATATATTTATGTCAATGAATTAAGCAGATTTTTTACTGAACATTTTTTCTTAGAACGATAACTTCTGAAATGTGGTACATTTTAAAATGATGCTGGCAACACTGGTTCATCTTTGACGGACCGAGTCTGACGCCTACCCGTATCAAGTTTTATTTTGCTGCTTGCTTTCTTTGTGTGATAAGTTTATTTGTTTATTTTGTGTGGTTGAAAGTATTAATAACACTGTTTTGCATAAATGAAACGCTAATATACCGATTCGAAAATATTTCTTAAGTGACATAGGTATCTGTTTATAAAAGTGAGTATGCACTATATTATAAATTAACTTGTTGAAGTCATATCAGTAATTGGTATCAAGTTTTCTATTTTTACGCCCTGGGTTCCGTACGTAGTTAGTCGAACTGTTATGCTTCATCGTCCGTTGATAATAGTATGTTTATTTAAACTTAAAAATTTGTGTTTTTACGTTGAACGTCAGCACCGGTGTTAACTTAATATTTTCGAATTATTATTTTCGAGTTATTATCGTCATTTAAATTGTCAATATAAATCAAGGTACAAATTTGATAACATTATCATATACCTATTATCTTATTAGGATTATGTATTTAGCATGAGGCCATAGTAATTAGTAAATTAATTGATACACCAATGTGTGTTTCTAATTCATTCAGTACCTTTAATGATTTGTAAAGTCTTGTTATATATTGTATGGTCCTTATTAACACTCTTTTTATTTTAATTAATTTATATTGAACTAGCTTTCCGCCCGCGGCTTCGCCTGCGTTTTCAAAGAAAAACCCATTCCCGTAGAATTTCCGGGATAAAACCTATCCTATATCCTTTCTCGAGTATCAAAATATCTCTATACCAAATTTCATGCAAATTGGTTCAAAAGTTAAGGCATGATTGAGTAACAGACAGACAGACAGAGTTACTTTCGCATTTATAATATTAGTATGGATTTCATATCCTAACTTAAAATATAACAATGGGTCTATAATAATCTATTCTCTGTAAGTATTATCCTACAATATGAAAAACTCAGTAATGAATTCTTGAGCATATACAGGGTGTCCCAGCATCGGTATACTAAGTCCCAAGGAGGTAATAGTTTTGCATACGCTGAGCACGTAAAACATACTTATAGAATTCCAGACGAATTTTTTTGACAAATAGATGAATTCTTAAAACTCTTTGTGTACACCCCTAACAAGTAACCCGCTCAACTTTGCCACCCGCATGTGAGCTATCGTTTAAGATTATATTTTCATAGACCAAATGCTCACATTAGCGAAGAGGTATTTGCCGGCTGCGCGAAGCTAGAGACGAAAACATGGATTTTAAGGAAAAAGTAAGCAAAAATTTTTTGGCGTAATTTTGTTGTTTAAGTATTTTTTACGTGATCAGTGCATGCCAAACTACAAGTCCCTTCGCGCTTAGTATACCAATAGTGGGACACCCTGTATAAATGCTTGGAAAGCATTTAAATTCATAACCAAAGGAAGATGGTTTATTTTTATAATCAAAAGAAACAGAACTTTGCTGAAAAATGAGCTTCCTTGTTTTTTTTAACAATAGAATGAAAAAAAAACACATAAAAGAAATATTATTTTTATTTTCGTCATATAACCCAAAATATCCATAAATTCCAAAGCATAAGGATATTAAACCGCTTCAATAACAATAAAAATTGAGGAAGGAATAAAAGTGTATTATCAAAGATACCATCATATCAAGACAGATGACACAAATGATTCAGCAATTTATTTTATGACTAATGTCTTAGGATTATAGAATGATTGTTGAGTTATTTTTGTATTTCTAGTCTAAACTCAAACATTTATTTATTCATGTAGACTTAGTTCAGTAACTAGCGCTTTTTAATCGTCAAAATACAGAAAAAAATAATTTACCATATTAATTACGCCTAAAGATTTTCCACGTCAAAAAATATATTTTTTACATTGTTATTAGTACTATTTTTTTAGGATATCTATTTGTTAGTGATTCTGAAATAGAAATCTGTAGACACACATATTTATAAACAATCAAGTTTTGTTTTTGTTATGTACGCATTCAAATGTTTTTTATAGCATTAAGAATGACAGTTGAGCAATTATTTCGATTTCATTTATTGTTTTCATCGAGTACTTAATTTATTTAGGGATGGTCCATTTATCATGCAAGGTCTAATAAAAATTGCTGTATTTAAAACAGATATTCACAAATTAAACTCGCATGTGGGGTTTAGTACATATCATTGACTGTATTAGGTTTAATCCATACTAATATTATAAATGCGAAAGTAACTCTGTCTGTCTGTCTGTTACTCAATCACGCCTAAACTACTGAACCAATTTGCATGAAATTTGGTATGGAGATATTTTGATAACCGAGAAAGGACATAGGCTACCTTTTATTGCGAAATATGTACCACGGGCGAAGCCGGGGCGGGCCGCTAGTCATAGATAAATCATATCACCATTTCTTTTTCATTTATTCTAGTACCTACATATTAGAAATTTCATGATTTTACAATCGTGGTCTTTGTATGGTTTCTGGTTGAAAATTTACATCTTTCATACAAAATTTAAATAAGCATTTCGTTTTTTTCATAAGAAATCTTATATCTTTATATACTTAAGAGAAAATATTGATCTTGAATTCCACATACCATGCAACATAACAATAAAACCATAAACTAATATAAACAAATGAAATACATAAAGGCAAATCATATGCTTAAAATCTGATGCAGATCAAAATATATCCAAAAAATAAAGTGAAAAATGGTTGAAAATGTTGAAAATATAAAACCTCTATATGAGCGTGTCGCTTTTAGTATTAAAGATTGAAAGAAAATTAGATTGATTTCACTCTAAATAATATAATAGCAAGCCAACTGCACGCTAAATAATGACACTAAATACTTATTTCTATGTTGAATAGTCTAGTACTTTGTGATACAACTAAGAATAGTAAGAACAATGATATTTATGTATCAGATTTCATTTGAAAAAAAATAGTTTAATTACTAATAAATCCTTGTTTTCATATCAATAACAGTGTACATATTTTGTTTTACCTGATCCTAATTTGAAATTTCTGTATTGTTTCACTTACCTATATTATTAATTCATTTGAATTAACAGCTATGACGTCACAATATGGCGCCGAGTCGATCCTATTCTTAGTTGTATCGGACGTACATATTAGGCTGGATATAGAGTCACGCTAACCATCCGTGCTGACAGCCGAAACGTAGGAACAAGTATGCGCTTAAAATCACTACATAGTATAAAACAAAGTCGCTTTCCCTGTCCCTATGTCCATAAGTCCCTTTGTACGCTTAAATCTTTGAAACTACGCAACGGATTTAGATGCGGTTTTTTTTAATAGATAGAGTGATTCAAGAGGAAGGTTTATATGTATAATAAGGTTCATTAAGTAGTGGAGAAGTACTGTTATTTTTGAGGTTTCTAATGTGATGTCGTAAAAAATTACATTTATTCCGCTTACATTGCAAACGCAGGCTGAACCCTACGAGTTTTATCAAAATAATGTACTAAGTATTATACACATTGAAAAGGTCTACAGAAAAGTCCGCGATGGTATATGTCTATCTCTTATGGATAACCCACAATAACTTTTTTTTGTCATTTACTTTTTACGACAAATAATGGCTAATTTTCGAAGCGATTTTAACTAATACAGCATTAATCCTTAACCAATTAAATACCATGGATACATTGTTCATTTAATATCTTCTTATATATAAAATTCTCGTGTCACAATGTTAGTCTGCATACTCCTCCGAAACGGGTGGACCGATTCTCATGAAATTTTCTGTGCATATCGGGTAAGTCTGAGAATCGGCCAACATCTATTTTTCATATGTACCACGGGCGAAGCCGGGGCGGGCCGCTAGTATTATAATATCTTAAGAAATTTATACTTGGGGAGCCGGTTAAATATTACTTTGAATGTAATAAGAATGTACAGCGATTCTACACAACTGCCTAATTGGTGTAGACAGTTGATAACAAATCATAGCAAGTCAACGACTATTAACAAAGTGAGGGTAGTTGGGTCAAACGTCGTATAAACAACGTCTGAGCCCCTAGGCCCGATTCGTACGAATGGTCCACGATTCTAAAGAAAGCGGCATTTTATAGTATTCGACACCTAAGCATGTTCGGATAGGAAATAGTGCATCTATATTGACAACTATTCATCCACGAAAATATTAAATCAAAAGTTGCGTTTAACAATATTTATTTCGCGTAGGTATAATGCATAGGTCTGATATAGGAGGTTCATACGCTTCCACTGTCAGCTCCGACGGTCAGCATGACACTAAAACTGGCTTAATGAATGATTTTATATATGTATGTACATTTCACGTCAAATATCTTTCGATATTTCCAGATGTGTCTCAATAGTATAGCTCACAGAGGGCACAATGGAGGAGCAAGCGTGTTTGGTGCGCGCGCGCTCTGATTCCGAGACGTCGTCGAAGCTCGGCAGCTTTGGATCTATAGCGCATACCATGACGTATACCGAGGATAGGCTGACGGGTGAGTTTGTAACAACTAGACCCACAATAACGCTCGATGAATTGACTCACTAACACAACTCACAATAATGCTCGAAAACTTGACTCATTATCGTAACTCACAATCATGCTCAACAACCTGACTCACTATTGCAACTCACAATAATTGTATTCAACAACTCGATTCACTCTTACAAAAAAAACTTGACTCACTGTCACAACTCACAATCATGCTCAACAACTCACTGTGCTCGGATAATAAACAACTGTATGTACAATAAATAAGTAGACGATGAAATCAAAAAGTATTCGACGCAAAACTCTGCCTATGCATAGGCAGACTTTTGTAATACGATATAACTTCAAATTACTCTACTACAAAGTCTTTGAATGTTACTGCCATGAAAAAAGATGCTAAATGAAATGAAAGTTTTTTTGGTCCTTAAAAAAATATTCTTCAATTTTGCAACACCAAAAAATAAATATTCCAGCCGCGGAAGGCAGCGGCGAGCCTGGCAACACTACCAACATGGCTGCCGTGCCACCGGATAACGACGCGAATGATAGTGGGGAACTACTGGATTATAATGATTCGAGTGTTCTCGAACAGTTCCATGAGGATGCTTTGCGACAGGTGAGGAAAGAGGATTAACACTATCACTACAAACACACAACAACATTACATTACATTCTTCATCCGAACCGCGAGGGACTGGAACATGCTTCCTGAGTGTGTGTTCCCCGACGAGTACAATATGGGGGTCTTCAAGCGAAGAGTGAACGGGTACCTTCTAGGGAAGCGCGCTCCATCATAGGCCACATCTCAGCTTACCATCAGGCGAGATCGTGGTCAAGCGCTTCCCTATCACACAATAAAAAAATAAAAAAAACAAAGTCTAGGGATATTTTATATTGCATCAAACATCTAAAAATCTATGAATTTTGTGAATGAAAGAATTATAGGTTTTAAGGTCTTTAATTAATTTTAAGGTCTTTAATTAAAAATAAAAACATGTCATTTTTTTTTAATTTTTCTTAAAAATCTTAATTTTTTTCACCAAGGTGGAAACTTGGATAATAAGGATCTTCATTTCTTGTCCGATAACTATAAATTTTGACCAAAATTGGTAATTTTTTTTCCAAAAATGTAATCATATACATAATCAGTGTTGTCAGCATTGACATTATTTTACCGACAATGACGGTAAAATTTATTTAGAATAGAATAGTGGCTGGTTGGTCTATGGGTGAATTGACTTTGTTGATGTGTGTAATTTACAAAGTCGTTTTCTCTGTCCCTATATCCATATGTCCTATGTCCCTATGTATGCTTAAATCTTTAAAACTACGCAACGAATTTTGTTGCGGTTTTTTAGTAAGGTTTTAGTACATCATTTACAGAACGCAAGCGAAGCTGCGTGTAACAACTACATATTTTAGTATTAGAGCAATTATCTAGAAACTAAACTTAACGAAATTTTATCATACATTCTCGTCCAGATATCGATTATCGAAACCTTATGTTAGTTAATACCTAAGAAGTTGGCCTTAAAAAGAGACTCATATTGTTATTAAATTTAAAGTTATATCATCGTAATTAATTTTTAATTAAGACTGTTTACCTAAAACGCGTGTAACAAATACATACAATAATACTATAATGAAGTTAAAGATTTTATTTGTTTGATCAAGCATTACTCCAGAACCAATCGCATCGTCAAAAATTTAACAAATTATTACCTAATATGTACCTTCCGCTTGAATCGTTTTATCTATTAAAAACGTGTGTGCCGAGCACACATGTCAGAAGTGAAACATCTTTGGCTGGATTCAAAGAATAATAAAATAAAATAATATTTATTTGCTTAAAACATGGTACAGAGACATGTCAAAATATTTCGATTGTTCATCATGTGATTCAAGATGATGAATGATGAAGTGAAATTTTTTTTGGCGCATTGAGATTAAAATTAAAAGGTCGCGTCGCTCCCAACCTTCACAACGTCATGGAGTAAGGCGACGATTGTAGTATCTTTGAATCTTGCCAAGAAGTTTCACTTCTGACACGTGTGCTCGGCACACACTATTGCACGCCTCATAAGCGAAGCGTTGAGGTGGGTACTACTGTCACTTCGCGCAAAACATCTGATTTTTCAAACTTAAAATGTCTTTATGTATCATACATTGCACTTGTAAGATAATACATACACACACATATTAAGAAAAAACACTATTTTTAACTTTCATGATATTTTTGATGTCATTTTTGTTATTTAAACTAGTTAAAAAAACAGTTTAAAAAAGTTCTGTCTTGGACGTCCGTGTGTCTGTATGTGCGGATCCTTTTTCTTGTTAACACGATAGCGACCGAAATACTTTACTAATCGAGTCTTTTTTTTTCTCTTACGCTTGAGTATGCTCAGGAATAGAACCCTTTCATTTTTCAGGGTCTGATTCGATGTGGTTTAATTGTTATTAAATAAACAAAAATAATAATTAATAAATATTTATTAAAAAAAAATTATGAGGCGTGCACTTTTGGATTTTCCAAATTATTTTTTATCCTGTATTTAATTGCTTTCTGTGTTATTAGCAGCAAATAACTAATTTGCAGGCGGGTTGCGGTCTATCGCAAGCGCGCGTGATGCTAGCGGTCGGGTTGTCGGTTATCGGCTCGGCGCTAGAGATGTCGTCCATACCGTTTGTGTTGCCATCCGCTGAGATTGAGTTATGTGTGTTGCCGCATGAGAAAAATTGGTTGGGTGAGTATTTTTTTTCGGAACGAAGTTATCGCGCGTTGTGAAAGGGGGCTAGACGGAAAAAATTCTTACGAAAAGTTGTCACGACACTTTTTGCTAGAGTTGTAAGTCGTGCGGCGTGGTTCTCTGTCTGTCTCTCTCTATCTTAACACTTCGTTCCATCCCGATGTCCCTTGATATCGTTCAAGTTTTTTGTTATTAAGATGATTATCTCTTTAGTGATGATCAGCATAATGGGCGGGTCCCTCGGTGCGGTGGGGTGGGGGGCGCTCGCTGAGAGACTGGGAAGGAGGCGAGCGTTGTTATCAGCACTTGCTGTTAACGCGGTGTTCGCTGCTATAGCGGCTTTCATGCCGACATACGGGACTTTTATGATGGCCAGGTGAGATTTTTTGGTTTATTTTGCGTAGATTATACATATATATTATTGTTAGAGCTTTTTGTATTAATAACAAAATTAATATAAGATTACGGTTTCGATTACATTGTTTTTTAGTAAATGTGTTGGTTTGGTACTTTTAGATTTTTGTTATGGACGAAATGAATATCAAAATATCGTTGACCAGCTTCAATAGCTTGTTGACGAAACCAATCGTAATGTAATAATACGATTAAACTTTTTTAGTCCTTTGAGTCTGCACGAATGACAGCTTATTTGTCAGTAAGAATTTAATAAAAAAAAGTTAACCGAATTAATAAGTAAATCTGTTCCATTTATAAATTCAAATAGAATACATAAAAAAAAACCTTTTCTCAGCACAAATTGAAGTTAACAGTACAATTTAAAATGCTCTATTTAACCAGAAAATGAAATATTGCCCTCAAAATCCCACCAGATTCTGTTCAGCCATCGGTTCCGGGGGCATAATACCGACCGGGTACATATACTGCAGCGAGATGATATCCCGGACCCGTCGGACCCTGCCCCTGGCTTTGTTCCCCGCGTGTATGGGCATTGGGATCCTAATAGCGGCAGGGTTGGCCAAGGCAATTCTGCCCTTCACTGGGGCAGAGGCACTTATTGAGAATAAGGAGCATTTTAGCGCGTGGCATAGGTTGGTATTTTGGGATTTGGTGGGTAGTTTTATGTAAAAGTACCTCCCAAAATGAAAAAATATAAAAAAATAGCTTTAAAAAGTTAATAATTTTATAATAAAAAATAATAAAACGCAATTCAAAGTCTATAAAATCACTCATTTTAACGACTCCCGGAAAACTTTCCAAATACAATATAAACGATCACTAAAAATTGTCTGAACTAAAACTCTGCCTAATATTACTATCAGGTAGAGTTTTCTAATGAGCGTAGGTGTGCGTCCACACTTTCAGCGCGGTGGCGGCGGCCTAGGCGGGCGCGACGAGCGGGCGCTCGCGGTGGCCACACCGACACGCGAGCTCAAGTAGCGGTTCGACGTTTTTCGGGTGTTGCAAACTTTTGACGATTTGCTATTTTTACTGTACAGTCCGATTTTGAGATGAGATCATTATAGAAGTTGTACACGAAATAAATAAAACAGAGGAATAACGGGTGAATCTTATATGAAGAATTGAGATTATACCCTACAAAATTACTGTGGTGTAGTGTTAAGTGTTTTAGATTGAATCGCACTTATAAATAAAGAAGTTTCACTTCAACAATTAAGTATTTACCGCTATTTTACGAAAAACAATAAAGGATATAATATTTGAAGTCGAGCGACAAGACCGAACTGGTTTGATACCCCCGCCGTCCGCGCATTGGGTCGCTTGCTGACTAGGCCCGTAGTGTGGCCAGAACGCGCGGATAGGAGAGTTTGAAAACTACGCGCGCTGGCTCGCTCATTACCGTCGCACTAGGCTTCCGCCATAGTCATTTCAATGTGGACGCAAAGGCGCGTTTCATACGTTTGATATTTCGCGCCCGCCGTCGCAACCGCGCTAGGCTCGCAGTGTGGACCTGCACTATACAATAAACTTTGAACATTACTGCTACGAAATAAGGTGCTAATTTCAATGAAAATTTATACAACTCTGCTCCGATATTTTTGACGACATTTTAATAGTCTATTGTGATTCTAGTAATTGTTTATCATACTTTTTTGTATTATTAAATTAAATTATTAATTTAGAAAGTTTACATTGTATTATTGTAGTATAAATTGTGGTGACGACGCGGTTGGCGCAGTGGTGAAGTAACTGCCTACTGAGCCGACGGTCCCGGGTTCGATCCCCGGTCAGGGCAAATATTTGTGTGGTGAACTCAATTATTTGTTCTTGGATCTATATATGTATTTATAAAATATTATATTTATCGTCGCCTAGTACCCACAACACAAGCCTTAATTGAGCTTACTGTGGGACTAGGTTGATTTGTGTAATAATGTCCTATAATATTTATATTTATTTATTTATTTATAGTATTGTCTAGACTATTATTAATGACATTTCCTGGTAAATGTGATTGACATTTACCCAGTTTTTAAATAATTTTCAGATACCTCCTACTATGTATGTTGCCATTACTAGCGTCGCTCATAAGTTTGATATGGACGCAGGAATCGCCGCGGTATTTACTAGACGTTGGGAGGGAAGTTGATGCCATGATGGTGTATCAGGTATGTTCAAACATCCAATTTAATTTAAATAATAATATAATTTGATGAAAATTTTGAAATAATTGTTTTGATAGAATAATTTATTAAAGTTTTCAGAAACAAAATTTTCAGTTTTCTGTTTGGTTAGAATAAACACGACCGCTTTTAAAAAGTGAAATTTCTTTAGGCGCGTAAAATGTCAACGTCGCGTCATGGAAATACTGTCACGTCATGGAATAAGGCGATGATTTAAATCGTTAAAGTTACACTTCTGACACGTGTGCTGGCACACACTCTTTTTTACGTTTTTAATTATTTTTATGTTGTTTTTATTAGTGTGTTCCATTCCCGCTCGCGGCTTCGCCCGGTTTGTCTTAAACCGTATTAATTATATCGCTCTTATCTATTAAAAAAACCGCATCAAAATCCGTTACGTAGTTTTAAATATTTTAGCATACATAATATGTACATAGGGACAGAGTCGGTGGTAAATGTTAAAAATATGTAAAAATATGACGTTTCAAAAGTGCTTCTCGAAGAATTCTAATTGAATAAATAAATGTTTGAGTTTGAGTTTGAGAAATCGTCTTTGTTTTATACTAACTATGTAGTGATTTTTATATTGTTTTTTATTGGTTTTTAATCCTGTTAATACATTATTACAGAGCATACACAGCGGTAACCAAGTCCGCTTATGTGGTAAATCGAATTTGACGAGTGACTCGGAATATAGACTGGGCGAGCTATCTCTGCCAGGCAAGAGGAGGCCACCGGCGTTACATCATGTGAGGCATAGTGTTAAAATGGTGAGATTTATTTTTTTTTTTAAGTGAAAACTTCTTTAGCGGCGTTGAGCACTTTTTCTGTAATGGGTATAAAATCTTAAACTCGCGTCAGGACACGTGACCTGATCGAAAAAGCGTAAGACGGATACCATTCCAAAATATCAAACATGCTCAACGTTAATAATCAAGTTTTCACTTCTGCCGGCACTCCCCCAGTGCAACCCGGCTTTTTTTAATTTTTTCCTAGTTGTGCCGCGCGGTTTCACCCGCGTGGCTCTGCTCCTGTTGGTCTTAACGTAATGATATATAGCCTATAGCCTTCCTCGATAAATGGGCTATCTAACACCGAAATAATTTTGCAAATCGGACCAGTAGTTCCTGAGATTAGCGCGTTCAAACAAACAAACTCTTCAGCTTTACAATATTAGTATAGATTAATTTTTATAGTTCCCAAATATCTAAAAAGAAGAATTTACCAATATTCTTGCTTTGTAAATAAAATATATTAATCCAAATTTCCTATACCAAAAGGGTACAGAGAAAGTTTGCGTTATAATTTAGAAACTACTAGCTTACCGCCCGCGGCTTCGCCCGCTTTGTCTAAAACCTAAAAAATTATATACTAAAACCTTCCTCTTGAATCACTCTATCTATTAAAAAAAACCGCATCAAAGTCCGTTGCGTAGTTTTAAAGATTTTAGCATACAAAGGGACAAAGAAAGCGACTTTGTTTTATACTATGTAGTGATAGTGATTTCGACCAAATTTATTATTGAAAATCTTCTTTTTCACCAAGTAACAATTTTTTTACCCAATCTACCCAAGCGAAGCCGTGAAAAATGCTTAGTTCTAAATACTGTTTTTTTTCTTTTTCAGTTCTGGCAGACATTTTTTCAACTATTCTCGAATACGTATAGAAGTACTACACTGTCCCTTGGTGGGACTTTGATGTTCTCTATGGCTATATCGGTAAGTTATCTTTTATTAAAATATTCATAATACATAAAGTATTCATTTAAAATTATTAAGGCCCGATTTTTCAATCCTTGGAAAACTTATCCGTCGAATAAAGTATTACACGATAATATTAAAATGTCACTATTAAACTGTCAAATCCGGACAATTAAAATGCATTTTTGAAATGTTAGTTTAATACGTTATCCGAAGAATAAGTTTTAACCAAAGATTGAAAAATCAGCGCTTAGTTGCTCGAATGCGTCCATCTACAAGAAATCATACCACATCAAGGCAAATTAACTTAGTTATAAGTTAACTTTAAATACGTAAATAAATATTTGGTCCTTCAAACCGGATCAATTCTAATCCGTCAACATCTAAACTAACATATTTGTTTATGTGTGATACTGTCAACATTTTTTTGTTATTATTGTTTACTAGCTTCACCCCGCGGTTTCACCCGCATTGCTTTGCTCCTGTTGGTCTTAGCGTGATGATATATAGCCTTCCTCGATAAATGGGCTATCTAACACCTATCTAACAATAACAAATCTTCAAATCGGATCAGTAGTTCCTGAGATTAGCACGTTCAAACAAAGAAACAAACTTTCAGCTTTATAATATTAGTATAGATTTATATATCAAACGATTTGGTCCTTCAAGACGGATACATACAATTTCTTAAAAATTTACTGCTATTATTTATTGAAACACTCATAAGTGATTACTACTAATTTAGCAGTTATTTATCGACTGATAGGTTGACTTGGTTGGTAGTGGCCCTGCCTTTCAAGCCAGAGGTCGTGGGTTCGATTCCCATCCGGGGCAAATATTTGTGTGATGAACATAGATGCTCTGTGTCTGGGTGTTAATTATCTATATAAGTATTTATTTCAAATTATATAGTTATATGTATGTTAATCAGCGATCTGGTTTCCATAACACAAGCGAAAGCTTAGTATGGGATCAGATCGTGCCGTGTGTGAAAATTGTCTTGAAATATTTATTACAAAACTGGTCCTTCGAACCGGATTCATACACAGCTCTCAACATTAACATTTTTTACTACTATTTTCATAAATTTACAAACATTTAATATTATTTATACATAAAAAACTATTTTTTCTAGTTCTACCTATCCGCCTATGTACCGGCTATAGTACAAGATATGGAAACCGAAGCATTTGCACTTTCCAAGCGAAATATACTCAATATAACATATGAAAACGAACATTACAATGAAACGTTGGAAAATATAGATTTCACCGATGTCACGTTCAGAAACGTGACGTTCAGGGACATGCTGATGTCGCATGTCGGGTTTCTGAACTGCACCTTCGTGAATGTCGCGTTTTCGAACATTAAGACTTCGTACACGAGCTTCAAGGGGTCGCTGTTTGTTAATACTACGTGAGTTACTCTTTTTTTATTATTGTTTGATATAATAACTAGCTGTTCCCCGCGGTTTCACCCGCAGTGCTCCGCTCCTGTTGGTCTTAGCGTGATGATATAAACCCTATAGCCTTCCTCGATATATGGGCTATTTAACACCGAAAGAATTTTTCAAATCGGACCAGTAGTTAGTGAGATTAGCGCGTTTAAACAAACGAACAAACAAACTTCAGCTTTTTAATATTAGTATAGATATTAACTATTTGACCGGTTGGCTTGGTTGGTAGTGGCCCTGCCTTCCAAGCCAGAGCTGTCGTGTGTTCGATTCTCACCCGGGGCGAATATTTGTGTGATGAACATAGATGTTTGCTCTGAGTCTGGGTGTTGATTATCTATATAAGTATTTATTTCAAATTATATTTGTATGTTTATCAGCCATCTGGTTTCCATATAACACAAGCGAAAGCTTAGTATGGGATCAGATCGTGCCGTGTGTGGAATTTGTCCTGAAATTTATATTTATATTTAATTAATTTATTCATTGAAACGTCATCGGTCCACTTATTAGTAACAATATTCTTATATCTATGTTAGTAACAATACCAATTATATTACATTCCCAGCATGATAGACACGGACATGGAGGTCGGTCGGGAATTGGACTCCGCTTGTGTGCTCGTGGGCAGCTCGGTGCGGGGTGTTCGTGGGGGATGCGCTTCTAGGGCTGATCTGGCGGGGACACTGCGGGCTGCATTACATGAACAGGTGAGGGGAAGTGTGTTAATGGTGGGGGGAAAGTGTGTTAATGGTCGGGGGGAAAGTTTGTTAATGGTGGGGGGAAAGTGTGTTAATGGTGGGGGAGAATGTGTGTTAATGGTGGGGGGAAAGTGTGTTAATGGTGGGTGAGGGAGATTATAGGGGAAATTGTGTGGGGAGGGTTGGATGGAGGGGTTAGTGTACCGTATTTGTAAGTCAAACTTTGCAATAGTTGTTATCTTTGTGCGTGTTGGTATACATATTTTGTACTGTGAGTCAAAGTAATATGGTCGGTCGGGAGTTGGACGCAGTTTGTGTGCTCGTGGGCAGCTCGGTGCGGGGTGTTCGTGGGGGATGCGCTTCTAGGGCTGATCTGGCGGGGACACTGCGGGCTGCATTACATGAACAGGTGAGGGGAAGTGTGTTAATGGTGGGGGGAAAGTGTGTTAATGGTCGGGGGGAAAGTTTGTTAATGGTGGGGGGAAAGTGTGTTAATGGTGGGGGAGAATGTGTGTTAATGGTGGGGGGAAAGTGTGTTAATGGTGGGTGAGGGAGATTATAGGGGAAATTGTGTGGGGAGGGTTGGATGGAGGGGTTAGTGTACCGTATTTGTAAGTCAAACTTTGCAATAGTTGTTATCTTTGTGCGTGTTGGTATACATATTTTGTACTGTGAGTCAAAGTAATATGGTCGGTCGGGAGTTGGACGCAGTTTGTGTGCTCGTGGGCAGCTCGGTGCGGGGTGTTCGTGGGGGATGCGCTTCTAGGGCTGATCTGGCGGGGACACTGCGGGCTGCATTACATGAACAGGTGAGGGGAAGTGTGTTAATGGTGGGGGGAAAGTGTGTTAATGGTCGGGGGGAAAGTTTGTTAATGGTGGGGGGAAAGTGTGTTAATGGTGGGGGAGAATGTGTGTTAATGGTGGGGGGAAAGTGTGTTAATGGTGGGTGAGGGAGATTATAGGGGAAATTGTGTGGGGAGGGTTGGATGGAGGGGTTAGTGTACCGTATTTGTAAGTCAAACTTTGCAATAGTTGTTATCTTTGTGCGTGTTGGTATACATATTTTGTACTGTGAGTCAAAGTAATATGGTCGGTCGGGAGTTGGACGCAGTTTGTGTGCTCGTGGGCAGCTCGGTGCGGGGTGTTCGTGGGGGATGCGCTTCTAGGGCTGATCTGGCGGGGACACTGCGGGCTGCATTACATGAACAGGTGAGGGGAAGTGTGTTAATGGTGGGGGGAAAGTGTGTTAATGGTCGGGGGGAAAGTTTGTTAATGGTGGGGGGAAAGTGTGTTAATGGTGGGGGAGAATGTGTGTTAATGGTGGGGGGAAAGTGTGTTAATGGTGGGTGAGGGAGATTATAGGGGAAATTGTGTGGGGAGGGTTGGATGGAGGGGTTAGTGTACCGTATTTGTAAGTCAAACTTTGCAATAGTTGTTATCTTTGTGCGTGTTGGTATACATATTTTGTACTGTGAGTCAAAGTAATATGGTCGGTCGGGAGTTGGACGCAGTTTGTGTGCTCGTGGGCAGCTCGGTGCGGGGTGTTCGTGGGGGATGCGCTTCTAGGGCTGATCTGGCGGGGACACTGCGGGCTGCATTACATGAACAGGTGAGGGGAAGTGTGTTAATGGTGGGGGGAAAGTGTGTTAATGGTCGGGGGGAAAGTTTGTTAATGGTGGGGGGAAAGTGTGTTAATGGTGGGGGAGAATGTGTGTTAATGGTGGGGGGAAAGTGTGTTAATGGTGGGTGAGGGAGATTATAGGGGAAATTGTGTGGGGAGGGTTGGATGGAGGGGTTAGTGTACCGTATTTGTAAGTCAAACTTTGCAATAGTTGTTATCTTTGTGCGTGTTGGTATACATATTTTGTACTGTGAGTCAAAGTAATATGGTCGGTCGGGAGTTGGACGCAGTTTGTGTGCTCGTGGGCAGCTCGGTGCGGGGTGTTCGTGGGGGATGCGCTTCTAGGGCTGATCTGGCGGGGACACTGCGGGCTGCATTACATGAACAGGTGAGGGGAAGTGTGTTAATGGTGGGGGGAAAGTGTGTTAATGGTCGGGGGGAAAGTTTGTTAATGGTGGGGGGAAAGTGTGTTAATGGTGGGGGAGAATGTGTGTTAATGGTGGGGGGAAAGTGTGTTAATGGTGGGTGAGGGAGATTATAGGGGAAATTGTGTGGGGAGGGTTGGATGGAGGGGTTAGTGTACCGTATTTGTAAGTCAAACTTTGCAATAGTTGTTATCTTTGTGCGTGTTGGTATACATATTTTGTACTGTGAGTCAAAGTAATATGGTCGGTCGGGAGTTGGACGCAGTTTGTGTGCTCGTGGGCAGCTCGGTGCGGGGTGTTCGTGGGGGATGCGCTTCTAGGGCTGATCTGGCGGGGACACTGCGGGCTGCATTACATGAACAGGTGAGGGGAAGTGTGTTAATGGTGGGGGGAAAGTGTGTTAATGGTCGGGGGGAAAGTTTGTTAATGGTGGGGGGAAAGTGTGTTAATGGTGGGGGAGAATGTGTGTTAATGGTGGGGGGAAAGTGTGTTAATGGTGGGTGAGGGAGATTATAGGGGAAATTGTGTGGGGAGGGTTGGATGGAGGGGTTAGTGTACCGTATTTGTAAGTCAAACTTTGCAATAGTTGTTATCTTTGTGCGTGTTGGTATACATATTTTGTACTGTGAGTCAAAGTAATATGGTCGGTCGGGAGTTGGACGCAGTTTGTGTGCTCGTGGGCAGCTCGGTGCGGGGTGTTCGTGGGGGATGCGCTTCTAGGGCTGATCTGGCGGGGACACTGCGGGCTGCATTACATGAACAGGTGAGGGGAAGTGTGTTAATGGTGGGGGGAAAGTGTGTTAATGGTCGGGGGGAAAGTTTGTTAATGGTGGGGGGAAAGTGTGTTAATGGTGGGGGAGAATGTGTGTTAATGGTGGGGGGAAAGTGTGTTAATGGTGGGTGAGGGAGATTATAGGGGAAATTGTGTGGGGAGGGTTGGATGGAGGGGTTAGTGTACCGTATTTGTAAGTCAAACTTTGCAATAGTTGTTATCTTTGTGCGTGTTGGTATACATATTTTGTACTGTGAGTCAAAGTAATATGGTCGGTCGGGAGTTGGACGCAGTTTGTGTGCTCGTGGGCAGCTCGGTGCGGGGTGTTCGTGGGGGATGCGCTTCTAGGGCTGATCTGGCGGGGACACTGCGGGCTGCATTACATGAACAGGTGAGGGGAAGTGTGTTAATGGTGGGGGGAAAGTGTGTTAATGGTCGGGGGGAAAGTTTGTTAATGGTGGGGGGAAAGTGTGTTAATGGTGGGGGAGAATGTGTGTTAATGGTGGGGGGAAAGTGTGTTAATGGTGGGTGAGGGAGATTATAGGGGAAATTGTGTGGGGAGGGTTGGATGGAGGGGTTAGTGTACCGTATTTGTAAGTCAAACTTTGCAATAGTTGTTATCTTTGTGCGTGTTGGTATACATATTTTGTACTGTGAGTCAAAGTAATATGGTCGGTCGGGAGTTGGACGCAGTTTGTGTGCTCGTGGGCAGCTCGGTGCGGGGTGTTCGTGGGGGATGCGCTTCTAGGGCTGATCTGGCGGGGACACTGCGGGCTGCATTACATGAACAGGTGAGGGGAAGTGTGTTAATGGTGGGGGGAAAGTGTGTTAATGGTCGGGGGGAAAGTTTGTTAATGGTGGGGGGAAAGTGTGTTAATGGTGGGGGAGAATGTGTGTTAATGGTGGGGGGAAAGTGTGTTAATGGTGGGTGAGGGAGATTATAGGGGAAATTGTGTGGGGAGGGTTGGATGGAGGGGTTAGTGTACCGTATTTGTAAGTCAAACTTTGCAATAGTTGTTATCTTTGTGCGTGTTGGTATACATATTTTGTACTGTGAGTCAAAGTAATATGGTCGGTCGGGAGTTGGACGCAGTTTGTGTGCTCGTGGGCAGCTCGGTGCGGGGTGTTCGTGGGGGATGCGCTTCTAGGGCTGATCTGGCGGGGACACTGCGGGCTGCATTACATGAACAGGTGAGGGGAAGTGTGTTAATGGTGGGGGGAAAGTGTGTTAATGGTCGGGGGGAAAGTTTGTTAATGGTGGGGGGAAAGTGTGTTAATGGTGGGGGAGAATGTGTGTTAATGGTGGGGGGAAAGTGTGTTAATGGTGGGTGAGGGAGATTATAGGGGAAATTGTGTGGGGAGGGTTGGATGGAGGGGTTAGTGTACCGTATTTGTAAGTCAAACTTTGCAATAGTTGTTATCTTTGTGCGTGTTGGTATACATATTTTGTACTGTGAGTCAAAGTAATATGGTCGGTCGGGAGTTGGACGCAGTTTGTGTGCTCGTGGGCAGCTCGGTGCGGGGTGTTCGTGGGGGATGCGCTTCTAGGGCTGATCTGGCGGGGACACTGCGGGCTGCGTTACATGAACAGGTGAGGGGGAGGGGGGGTTGCAAGGGGGTAAGGTGTGTTAATGGTGGGAGGAGGTTGGTAGCGGGAGAGGGGGGGCGAAGATAGGGGGGATAGTGTGCTAATGATGGGGAAATTGTGTGGGGAGGGTTGGAAGAAGGGGTAAATGGTCGGCCGGGAATTGGACTCCGCTTGTGTGCTCGTGGGCAGCTCCGTGTGGGGTGTTCGTGGGGGGGGGGGGGGTTCTAGGGCTGATCTGGCGGGGACACTGCGGGCTGCGTTACATGAACAGGTGAGGGGGAGGGGGAGTGTTATGGGGGGAGGGATGGAAGGGGGGTAAGTGGTAGTGGCGCTGAGGAGGTATGTATTTGAGAGGGTCTTGGTGAGTCATTGCGGGCTGCGTTACATGGAGTGGTTGGTGGGTAAAAAAAAACAAGGAAATAATCAAAATTGAATAAGTCAGCTAAATATGATTATTAGCTGCGCCCCGCGGTTTCACCCGCGTGGCTCCGCTCCTGTTGGTTTTAGCGTGATGATTTATCGATAAATGGGCTATCTAACACCGAAAGAATTTTTCAATGAGATTAGCGCATTTTCAAACAAACAAACAAACTCTTCACCTTTATAATATTAGTATAGATATGATGTGTGTGTGTGTGTGTGTGTGTATTTCTGCATATTGCATTAATTATTTTATGAATATTGCATTTTTTTTAAAAAATATTTATTTATACACTAGCTTACCGCCCGCGGCTTCGCCCGCTTTGTCTAAAACCTAATAAATTATATACTAAAACCTTCCTTTTGAATCACTCTATTAAAAAAACCGCATCAAAATCCGTTGCGTAGTTTTAAAGATTTAAGCATACAAAGGGACATAGGGACAGAAAAAGCGACTTTGTTTTATACTATATAGTGATAACAACAGTGTACGCATAAAAATTACAATAATGAAATCTAAACAACTAACAAATATTAATCATGACAGATATGCACAAAAAACTTAAATATTGTAATTTATTTTAGTATATTTCTTACATAATATAATTTACATTACTATGTAAATATTAATTTCACACAATATGTCGATTTCAGACGTTCGGCGCACACGCAGCACTACTAGCGGCTCCGCTAACAGCCGCCCCGCTATGGGCGAGGCCCCTGGGTGAGTTGATTTGATTTTTGATTTGATTTCAAATTCAAATCCATACTATAATTCTTCTTTCTTTCTTAAATGCGAAGTAACTCTGTCTGTCTGTTACTCAATCACGCTTTAACTACTGAACCAATTTGCATGAAATTAGGTATAGAGATATTTTGATACCCGAGAAAGGACATGGGCTACTTTTTACCCGGGACATAGGATAGGTTTTATCCCGGAAATCCCACGGGAACGGGAACCATGCGGGATTTTCTTTGGCGGCGAAGGCGAAGCCGCGGGTGGAAAGCTAGTATTTAATATTTTAACAAACATTAATTAGTTTTTAAGTTAATTGGGTTCGTTTTAAATGAAAATTCTATTGTCTAAATAGGCACACGTTGTTCTGCCGTTATTTCTCTTCAACTTAACCTCTCACGCGTCCTACTATAAATACTGATTTAGTTACGAGCAAATAATGTACGTAGGACGCGTGAAGCTTTAAATGTTTACTTTTTTTGTCCCCATACATGTGCTTTAACAAAAACGTTATAAAATTAACCGATTTGGTCGAGCCGTTCTAGAGCTACGCTTATCAACACATTTGGCGAAACATTTTTCTTTATATAGATTTTTAAATGAGTAAATAAAAAAATGGTCCGTCGAGCCGGATCATTTTCATCAACCAAATTAATTGTTAGTATTTTAAAATGTATTTGTTAAAGCATTTATTTATTTTTTTAATTATAAGGTTAATTTTTTTTCAGTCGTCCTATGCAGTGCTCTAGTATTGCTATCTCCGTCTATCTACTTCGCGCAGATAGAGACAGCACTATACGTGGTCGAAGCTGCGTATAGGCTCATTGTGACTGTTATATTCTTCACTATAAGCATTAAAGTGGTCGACGGATATCCGGCTAATTTGAGGTAAGTTAAAATAATTTATTTTTGTATAATAGCTTATGCCCGCGGCTTCGCCCGCTTTATCAAAATCTTATTAATATTGTAAATACAAAAGTTTGTATGTTACTTACTCCTTCACTCAAAAACTGTTTAACCGATTTTCACGATATTTGGTAAACACAGGATAGTTTTTATCCCGAAAATCCGACGGGGACGGACGAAAAAGTTGAGTTGCCTTACAGTTCATGTCTTTACTCTGACGAATTATATTGTATTAGTATATTTTTTTTCAATTCAATTTTTTTTATTATTCTTGTTTGATTATATTATGCTAACAAATTAGGTACTAAGCGAGTATACATGTTTGTAACCATAGAAATCTTAATAACAAGACACATAGAAGGGCTATAATGTCATAATTCGTATGAAAACCGCTGTCGCCAAAATCAACACATTCAAACCGAAAGCTAAACAGTACACACAAGTAAACTATGCCTTTTATTGGACAGCTTGATTTTAGTGAAAACTAACTTAACTATTAAATTAAGCTTTTGAATATGTATCCTAACGCACGAATTTACGGTTTATTTTAGAATAACATCCCTAAGTATATGAGACTTTTTGCTCCAATACGAACAAACGTGATAATAAGAATGGTCGACTGTGTCATTCATTGTTATTTCGATTACTATGGTGACACTCGTAATACTTGTAAATATTCTATAATTTTAAGGAAAAACGGCATTATTTCTAAAAAAAAAATTTTCCGATGAAATATTATTCCTTTATAAGTATAATTACAACTTGTGGAAGAATTTCCGCAATGGGAAATGCTGAAACACACCATGTATACACTCATACGTCTCCAGAGCAACTGAACAGTGACGAATGCACTGGTGATGTGAAAATCACCTGAGTGGCGACAAGGTCACGCACGCTTACGACTTCTAGTGTCTTGTTATTTAGATTTCTATGTTTGTAACAGAATAATATTTCTCTGTAAGTGATTAAAATGTAATCTTTTTGAGAAATAAATGTCTTAAACCATATAGCGCTGGGGCTCTTTGTGTGAGTGATTCAAACGTTTTGGAGGGGATTTGCGTACCGTTCGTATCAAAACTCAAACTCAAACATTTATTTGTTCAATTAGACTTCTTCTAGAAGCACTTTTGAAACGTCATTACATATTTTTAACATTTACCACCGATTCGGAAAGCAGTATCTACGTAGAAGAACCGGCAAGAAATTCCATAGTTGCTCTTTTAAATCATGTCAGTTTTACAATTTAATTTTACAAAATACATATGTAACATCATATTATATTATCATAATATGCCAAAGAACTGTCCTATGGTTTTTAGTTTTTTATGCGACAACCCTACATGGGTTTTGCACGCCTCATAAGCGAAGCATTGAGGTGGGTACTACTGTCACTTCGCGCAAAACATCTGATTTTTCAAACTTAAAATGTCTTTATGTATCATACATTGCACTTGTAAGATAATACATACACACACATATTAAGAAAAAATACTATTTTTAACGTTCATGATATTTTTGATGTCATTTTTGTTATTTAAACTAGTTAAAAAACAGTTTAAAAAAGTTCTGTCTTGGACGTCCGTGTGTCTGTATGTGCGGATCCTTTTTCTTGTTAACACGATAGCGACCGAAATACTTTACTAATCGAGTCTTTTTTTTTCTCTTACGCTTGAGTATGCTCAGGAATAGAACCCTTTCATTTTTCAGGGTCTGATTCGATGTGGTTTAATTGTTATTAAATAAACAAAAATAATAATTAATAAATATTTATTAAAAAAAAATTATGAGGCGTGCACTTTTGGATTTTCCAAATTATTTATCTATATACTGTGTCGAAGTATAGTATACAGGGTGTCCCACTATCGGTATACTAAGCGCGAAGGGGCTTGTAGATTTGCATATACTGATCACGTAAAAAATACTTAAATAACAAAATTACATCAAAAAGTTTTTGCTAAATTTTTCCTGAAAATCCATGTTTTCTTCTCTAACTTCGCGCAGCCGGCATATACCGTTTCGCTAATGTGAGTATTTTGTCCATGAAAACATAATTTTAAACGATAGCTCACGTGCTGGTGGCAAAGTTGGACGGGTTGCTTGTTATGGGTATACACATAGAGTTTTAAGAATTCATTTATTTGAAAAAAAAACTGTATCTGGAATTTTATAAGTATTTTTTACGTACTCGGCGTATGCAAAACTAAAACCTCCTTTGAGCTTAGTATACCAACAGTGGGACACCCTGTATAACGGTCGGTTTTGAAGCTAGTGTCCTTACTATTTGTATCTATATATACTTAACTATATACACGCTGGCAGGTGCACAGCGCTAGGGCTGGTGCTGGCGGGTGCATACATGTGCGGCACGGCGGCGCGCGGAGCCCCCGCCGCCCCGCCGCCCGCCAGCGCGGCGCTCGCTGCGGCACTGGCGGCCGCCGCGGCACTGGCGGCGAGGGGCTAGCGTGTGAGTATACTACGATACACTACAGTACAGTACAATACACGATACTATACTGCACCACACGACACTACACTAAACTACACCACACTACACTATACTACGCTACACATACATACGACACACGTATAGCCCGCCGCCCGCCAGCGGCGATGGCAAGGAAGGTCTACCATGTAACTACTGTTGTTTTTGAAGTATGCGTAGAGGCTTGGAGTTCAAATGAAAAACCGTTCGGTTATAAGTTATATTCAAGACTGACTTACACACAGGTACACACAATATAACATTAAGCTACATATACTTCATATAGGTACTTCACCACCGTTTGTTCACCACCGTTCTATGTAAGACGACGCTATAGAACACACAGGAAATTTTAAAAATAATAAAAAATAAAACATCAATATCGGTTCATCTGGTTGAAAATAGAGAGCATGTTACAACATGCCACAAGCAATGATGTTATAAGTAAAAATGTGTAGCTGTCACCAACACAACATTTGATCTTCAAACACACTTTTTTTTAATTAAATAATTATTTTAGGGCCGATTTTTCAATGCTTGGATAAAACTTATTCGTCGAATAATGTATAAAACTACCATTTTAAAAACGTATTCTAATTGCCCTTATTTGACAGTTTACGTGACATTTCAATATTATCGTGTAATACTTTATTGGACGGATAAGTTTTATCCAAGCATTGAAAAATCGGCCCTTAATTATATAACTATTTATTTCAGGGAGTCATCACGATCTGGATTTGAAAATTTCGAAAAGTGAAGTTATCCCCTACCACCATCGGGACATCGAATCATATTATTTTTAAAAGGCAGCCATTTTGAATCGAACAGTAACAAAAAATCAACTTTTTTATAAATGAAAAAAAAAATGTTTTTTTGAGATTTTTTTTTATAAATTAGCAGCTATTGTACTTTCATGAACTGTAGATTTTTTTGAAAAATAATCGGATTGTTTTGTTTTTTTGTAAAAAAAAATGATAGGATTATATGAAGTGAACAGAGCTTCCCTTTTTTGAAGTCGGTTAAAAATTAATACGTATCCTCTTTAATAAATATAAGCAAGGCTGATTCTGTAGCTGTGTGTTCGTAGCTAGACATGACATATGGAATGGATGGACAATTTATGATGGAATGAACGCTCACTATTCATTTATACGTAAACCTAAAATGTAGTTAGTTAAACATAGGTCGAAATTTGAGAATTGAAAAAAAAATTTTTTTTCA
Source organism: Colias eurytheme (assembly GCF_061535395.1). NCBI lineage: Eukaryota > Metazoa > Arthropoda > Insecta > Lepidoptera > Pieridae > Colias > Colias eurytheme. The sequence goes on along the minus strand of NC_143007.1, from coordinate 5,236,966 downwards.
ATTTTTTTTTTATAATTAGTCAAAATTCTCATGAATTTTTTTGCATATCATAATAATATATCTTTAGTTATAAAGTAGATAATAATAAAAAAAAACACGATTATATTTACTCTTCCTTTGATCTCTACAAGATTCTGTATATTGAAAAATAAATTATTTTTTGTCTAATTGAAATTATTGAAAAATCTATCAGTTTGCGCGATTTAACGTCTCAACCACCGAGAGGCCAGATCCGACCGCGACACAATCTATTGTGTCTGTAATTTCGGGGCCTGATGGATTAAATGTATAATTTGTCAATAATATAAATAAAACTTCCAAAATTTTGGCGTTTTTAAATTATAATTTCGGAATAAAAATATTAAATACCTATAAGTATACTTTAACTGAAAATTATTTCTTCATTCTACGCAGTTATTTCAACGATTAAAGAGTAACAGACATACATACTTATAAACATTTTGAGTTAACCGCCTAGTAGGTAAATCGAGTTTAAATCTGGATACTTGTATCTAGAAAAATCTATTCTAATATTAACAAAATACTTATAACTTATACATACATATATTTAAAACCGTATGTATGTATGTATTGTCTTTGGTCAGACATCCAAAAATATTAATACATATCTATCTATACTAATATTATATAGCTGAAGAGTTTGTTTGTTTGAACGCGCTCATCTCAGGATCTACTGGTCCGATTAGAAAAATTTTTTCAGTGTTAGATAGCCCATTTATCGAGGAAGGCTATAGGCTATATATCATCACGCTAAGACCAACAGGAGCGGAGCAATGCGGATGAAACCGCGGAGCGCAGCTAGTTATCTATATGAGAAATAGATATCAAATATGGGCATACTTTTAAATAGAAAATATAATCAGATCAAACTCATTAAAAAAACTCAGTGCCATAAACAATACTCAATAACTAAATCGTGTTTTTCAATATTTAGTCAAAAGTCAAAACCTATATTTTTATGTCACAATAGGATTTAGTTTATTCATCGTAAATAACATGACAATTTGGTGTAAACCCATCACATAATATATAAATCAAAGTATAAAAATAATAACAAAAAGTATGTTTTCTTAATCCTAAAAAAATATCTCCAAAAAATTTTTTCGCGATTTAGACAAAGAACAACCGCGAAAACTGACTGAAGGTGTGAAAGAGATAGTCGTATGCGATAACGTTTGTGTTAAAAGAGACAGATACATGCTCTCTAAAATGAAAAGAAAATGATTCAAAATTTCGAAAAGTTAGTTTCTTTGTTTGTTTGAACGCGGTAATCTTAGGAACTGCTGGTCCGATGTGAAAAATTCTTTCGGTGTTAGATAGCCCATTTATCGAGGACGGCTATTTGTCTTATCATCACGTTAAGACAAATAGGAGCGGAGCAATGCGGGTAAAACCGCGGGGCACAGCTACTTTTGTTGTATATAATAAGAGGGTATTTTGATATTTATATATTTAAACTCAAACTCAAACATTTATTTATTCAATTAGACTACTTTTAGTAGTACTTTCGAATCGTCATTACATAAGTATTTTTAACATTTACCACCGATTCGGAAAGCAGTATCTATGGAGAAGAACCGGCAAGAAACTCCATAGTTGCTCTTTTAAAATCATATTGTCAATATTACATAATCTGTAACTTAAATCTAACTACATAATATATCATAATATGCCAAAGAACTGTCCTGTGGTTCTTACGCGACAACCCTCCATGGATTTTCATCTTCCATATATTCCTTAATGCTATAATAGGCTCTCTGAACTAATATATTTTTTACATAAGTTTTAAATTTAGCACTACCAAACTCTTTAATATTATGAGGAATTCTATTGTAAAAGCGTATACCTTGACCCATAAATGAATTTTTAACTTTAGCTAATCGGAAAAATGGCATTTCAATTCTATTTCTGTTCCTTGTGCCATAACAGTGTCTATCTCCTACTCTTGTGTGTACGTCGGCATTTTTGTGTACATGCAAAATATTATTAAATATATACTGTGATGGTACAGTAAGGATACCAGTATTCTTAAAGAGATCTCTTAGTGAGTCCCGAGCACGTAAATTATATATAGAGCGAATGGCTCTTTTCTGTAAGATAAATATAGTTTCTATATCTGCTGCCCTGCCCCATAGTAGAATTCCATAGGACATAATACTATGAAAGTAGCTGAAATAAACCAATCTAGCTGTATCTTCATCGGTGAGATGCCTTACCTTTCGGACTGCATATGCTGCTGAACTGAGCTTACCTGCAGCGGTGTTGACATGGGCTCCCCACTGTAGTTTCTCGTCCAATGTTAACCCAAGAAATACAGTCGATTCTGTAGGGTGTAATACCTCCCCGTTCAAGGTAATATTTCTGCTCAACTTTTTAACGTTAGGTAGTAAAAATTCAACACAAGTTGTTTTTTTGGCATTTAATAATAAATTATTAGCAGTAAACCAGTCGGATATGTGTAAAAGAGTACTGTTCACTTCGTCAACATTTGGGTCATGCCTATCCACATTGAATATTAATGAGGTATCATCTGCAAACAGAACTATTTCACACCTATCCTGTAAATAATAAGGTAGGTCATTGATATATACCAAGAACAAGAAGGGTCCTAAAATAGATCCTTGTGGAACACCAATGTTAATTGACGCACCGCTAGAACGTTCTCCATTAACAACTACAGTTTGTATCCTATCATGCAGGTATGAGGCTATGAGGTTCTGAGCTTGTCCTTTAATCCCATAGTGATTAAGTTTACGCAATAATGTACAATGTTCAACGCAGTCAAATGCCTTGGAGAGGTCACAAAATATCCCCAAAGCATTTTTTGAGTTTTCCCATGCCTTATATATATGTGTTAGTAGTGCAACTCCAGCATCTGTGGTTGAGCGCCCCTTTGTGAAACCAAACTGTTTGGTGTGCAGCAAATTATTAGAAGCAAAGTGACTAGTCAATTGGTTTAATATTAACTTTTCGAATACCTTACTTAATGTTGGTAAAATCGAGATAGGTCTATAGTTGTTACAGTCTTCTTGATCGCCTTTCTTAAATAGAGGTATAACTTTACTAAGCTTTAGTAAATTAGGAAATGTACCATAGTCACAACACTTATTAAATATGAAAGCTAAATTGTTTGCAATATTTTCTATTATATTATTAACTAAATTTACGGACATTCCCCAAAGATCACAAGTGTTTTTTAAATTAAGTGTCTTAAATGCTGTAACAATATCATTAGCAGTTACGTGACGCAATTGAAATAATGTACTGCACCCCGCAACATGGTCCCTCAAAAAGGTCTCTGCAAGTACTGAAGACGAGTTTAAATTATTAGTAATGCTAGCAGGGACACTACTAAAGAAATCTTCAAAAGCAAGCGCAACATCAGCATTTTTGTCAATAACCATGCCATTATGTATTGCCATTGTTATTTAATCAATCATTTATACCTTTCACAGATTATACCTATATTTTATTTTAAGAAATACAATTATATTTACTCTACATTATTATTTTATTGTCTAAAAATATTTACTCATTCAAAAAATCGCGATTTTTTAACGTTTATAGAATTCCGCCTTCGAGAAGTTTTATTTAGTTATTTCTATACTTTCACGTGTAAATAAAACAGTACAATAAATCTTCGCGATTTATCCATCGTACATTTACATGGAGAAATATCTATGGTAAATACTCAGATATTTATATCTCTAATAAAAATATTACTACCGTTCTCCCCCACAAAACGTATTAATAAATTAAAAAGATTACTGGAAAAATAAAATTGGCATTTCAAATTAAATTCTAATATTGTTTGTCTATAAAAAATAAGTCTTTGAAAAGAAAAACAGTCAAAAAGTAATTTTTCGTTGTTTTTCGTAATAAATAATATAATGCCTTAGATTACAAAATAAAATGCAGATGGAGCATGTCAATCGTCCGTCGCCCTTGTCAAAGAAAATACGAAATCAAAAACGAATACGAACCTCCGGCAGTGCTATAGCGATTCTAGTGTCATGCAATACGTCAAAATGGGTTTGATATTTTAGTAAAAAAATGCTGTCTTGTGATATTAAAATGCTGTAAAATTTGTTCCCGAAAACAAACAAAAAGATAAAACATCGTTTTACAGGTTTTCTGTAGATTATTTGGCTTATTTAATTTTATATACAAATAATAATTTTACTTAAACGAAGGAATTCAAAACTTCAACGTATGCTGCCAGTATTTTGAAAATGAATTTGCCAATTTTAGGGGTAAAACGGTTAAATGGTTAAAAGATCTTCGGGGTAGTGCTGTTGGATTTTTCGATCGTCAATGTGATTATTTCTATAGTGCAATAAAGGTTCATGATCATTATTCGATTATTTTAATAAGCATTATACATTTTTTTTTATTAGATACTTTTATAAAAAGCGTCATAGTCGTTTTCGCTCGCGATTTAATTCATGTGAACTCCGTGATGGATATGATGAAAATTGAAAATAAAATGTCCCGCATTCTCGATTAATAACTACCGCTATTCGCATTCATATTATGTTTTGAAAAATAAAAACTGTTTTTTAATGTAATTAATTAAAAATTGAATAAAATTATTTTGTCCATATTTAACTTTAGTAGATAGGTGCTTTATGTAACAAAATAATTTTTGCAATATTATGAAATAATATCATAAACCCGAATTTGTATGAAAATAAAAATTAAAACATGACTACTTATTTATATAGCCTACGTCACTACCACCACTACCTTCATAATTCAGATGATTGCAATGACACCTCACAACTCAAAATCGATCCAACAGTTTATACTGCAGGGCGTGTCAAAGAAATATTACACATACTCATACATTACATATACATAAAAAATTACAATACAAATATTATACATATACATACATACACTCGAAAAACATAACCCTCTTTCTTCCGTAGTCGGGCAAAAATTTGGGAAATTTTTCAATATCTGGTAACATAACACGCACACAGAAGCACCGTGTTCGTACAGTGCAACGGCGAAATGACAGCACACATAGCTTTATGGAAATGACGAAAAATCATTCGGTTTAGTTCGGCAACGCTCCATCTGTCTTTTATTTTGTAATCTAAGTATAATGCCATCTCATATTTAAATGAATTCAAGAAAGAGAGGGCTATTTATTCAAATTTAAAACATCAGCTAATGATTTATTATTATCAGCTAATATATTTGTCGAAAATAAATAAAAAATAAATTACCTACCAATTTCAATATTTCGAGTTCTTACAGAAAATTTAAAATTTTATAATACCGATTTCGTATCATAGAAATGTATAAAATAAATATCTGATGTACATTTAAAACTAAATTATTACTAACATCTATTACACGCCATAAATATTGCGAAAATGGAATAGAATGATAAGTGCGAGCGGGATAGCGATAGCGTGTAGTGTGTGTGCGAGCGAGAGGGTTATATCGAGCGCCAAGATTTTGTTTTTTTTTTTGCCACAGACATTTAATATCATATGAGGGAATATAGCCAAATGTATGTAAATACTCTTTTGTAGAATATAATCAAATAAAAGTCAATTTTCCGACAGCAATACACGATTTTAGTTAAAAATTATATGATTTTACGTATTCTTTACTTTATTTTCTTATATGGTGCACCCACACAGAGCTGATGACAATATACTATCATTTAAGTGGCTCTGTTTAGTTTTTTCTATGGAGCTAGTCTAAATCACCTTAAATTCGGTTCGGATTAACTGTGTAGATGTACCATAATATTAATTTTTTTTTGTTCATTCTCATAATTATAATGGTTCGTCAACACAGAGCCAAAGTACGCTCTGTGTGGACACACCATAACATTGGTGTTTAGGATAATTAAAAACGATAATAAAACAGTGTCAAGCGTTTGTGGACATATCCGAGTGGAGACGGGTGAAATGGGTTGTATCTCTTTTTTACTATAATCGTAATTTTAGAGTATCGTATGTGTAAAATTTGTAGAATTAGTTAGACATTTACTGTCGTACCACAAAAAACTTTAGACAGGGTTTAACTTTAAGCGCGGGTTCTCTTTAGTCTGGTTTTGTCGTATATCACATAGACAACTATTAAAGTGACAGATCCCTGGTTTAAAGTTAGACTGTGTTTAAATTGTTTTGTGGTAAGACCAAGAAGCTTATATCTAATACACTGGAAATTTCAGTATGAACATTAACTTGTAACAAGAAAATATGACGTTGAATGACGCCTGTATGTTTTTTTTATCCCTTTCACACTTAGGTAGTTAGTTAGGTAATTAGATATAAGCTTCTTGGACCATTTGTTTGTATAGAGTTTAAATATCAATAAATAATGTATTTTGTTTAATTTTTTATTCATTAAAATATGTTATTACAAGACAAAGTATGTTTGTAAAGTTAGAAATGTTGTAATAGATTTTTCACAGTTAGGGAACAATTTAAAATGTCTAACTAATTCAAAAAACCGATTCGAGTGCTGTAAGTAGAAACCGCGCCAATAAAAGATCGATTCAATTTTCGATTCGATCCATTATTGACACGGACTATAGTATAGTTTAGTTCCGTAGTGTTGCCATATCCTATTTAAGTGATAATATAGAGACTGCTTTTGTTTATTTATAGTTGATTAAAAGACAGTTCGCCCCACGATGTTTGATTTCAGTAATATCCTGTTTGTGAACGAAATTCAGTGTAATAATGAAAATGTAATGTATATATACGGTATTTCATTAAATCGTGAGATAATATTTGTTGTTTTTTTTTACAATCCCGCCATTTTCAGATTTGAAATGATCTAAATTGATCATACAAAAAAAATTTGAGGTCATAATATCAAAATGGTAGAGAATTTCACAATAGTACAATGGCTCTAGCCTCTATGTATTTATACTAATATTATAAAGCTGTAGAGTTTGTTTGTTTGAACGCGCTAATCTGAGGAACAACTGGTCCGATTTGAAAAAATATTTCGGTGTTAGATAGCCCATTTATCGAGGAAGGCAGGCTATATATCATCTCTCTAAGACCAACAGGAGTTGAGGGTAAAACCGCGGGGCACTGCTAGTTTTATAGAACAGTCTTAATTAATAAATTCATATAATTGTGAGTATTATACGAAATCAATGAAAACTGACGGAAAAAATATGTAACATATTCGTATGTTTATTCAAATTTAAAACGGCTGCACTGATTTTAACTAGACTTTATGAAATGAAGTTGATTATTGACCTAATAGCTACTATACACATTTCATGACCTAATACTTAATAGCTGCATGTAACAAATTCACACGTAAAAGTGTTATTACTTATTACCTATCTGAAATGTATTATGTCACTACTTACTACCTACAAGCTACAGATCGATAAACATTTTTTTAAAGTGAAACTTTTATTACATCGTCTCAAACTTTTTGGTCTGTGTAGCGCATGTCGCGTGTATCGCGGCTGCCGAGTAGGTATACCTACTCGGCAGCCGACCGACACGCGACATGCGCTACACAAAGCAGTGTTCGGAACCGTTCGAACAGTTTCACTTTTACCGTGGTTTCATAAAACCACCCAACATTTTTTTTTTCATTAGATATTAAAGGTATCTATTAAAATAATACAAATCAGAAACAATCAAAGCCTAGTTTCATTTACATAGAAACATGTAATTTGTACAAAATTGTTTATTTGAAAATTGGATCACATTATGACAATATCGCCGTCCCCAGAAAATAAAACGATAACTGCAAAAACACTTTTCAGGAAAATAAAAAAACGATAATTGACTGTAACTCGCCAAGCAATAGACGTAGAGAGATAAAAGGCTCAGTGGTAGCTAATTTTTTAATCTTTAATGTGTTTCAAAATAGTTATAATAGATGTAGACTACGTTAGGGTTCAAAATTCAAATATGACATAACAATAAAACAATGGTAATATCGACTCTCGATACTCGATAGATGGCGTGGTGTACCTATAGTAAAAACAGCTGCAGGCGACACTTTATCAACAAAAATATTTATTTATAGGTACATCTAGATTTCTTTTGGTACACTTGAATAATTAATTTAAGACACTGAAATTGGTTCAAATTCCACCACATATCAAGTTTTAATGATTTTCAGTTTGATTTCACTCTACTTGGATAAAAAGTGAGTTATTGCTTAAATACCTACATTACAAAATTTGCTTCACTTATCATTTTTCTCTTTACTACTGACTGTGATTTTTCTTTTATGAAAAACTATTCGTGCAATTTTATAAAAAATCGAGCATGATACATGTATTAGCGTTTAGCTACTATTACATATTCTGTGATGAAATGATAGATGCTCTGCAGTCTGCTCCTATGATAAAAGAGTGATGTAATCTATACTAATATTATAAAGCTGAAGAGTTTGTTTGTTTGTTTGTTTGAACGCGCTAATCTCGAGAACTACTGGTCCGATTTGAAAAATTCTTTCGGTGTTAGATAGCTCATTTATCGAGGAAGGCTATCCATACTAATATTATAAATGCGAAAGTAACTCTGTCTGTCTGTCTGTTACTCAATCACGCCTTAACTACTGAACCAACTTGCATGAAATTCGGTATAGAGATATTTTGATACCCGAGAAAGGACATAGGATAGGTTTTATCCCGGAAATCCTACGGGAACGGGTTCTTCTTTGAAAACGCGGGCGAAGCCGCGGGCAGAAAGCTAGTAGGCTATATATCATCGCGCTACGACCAACAGGAGAGGAGCCACGGGGGTGAAACCGCGCGGAGCGGCTAGTAATTTATATAGCCTGTTGGGGGTTGGCTGCTGTTGGCAACGGCGTTTAATAATTCAAACCATTATGGTTTTTCTCAATGTTATTACCATAATTTTATGTACTTATTTATCTTATTGTAGGCTGTTTTTTAACTACATATATACAATTTATCTTTTATTTTCGACTCAGTAGTTCCTGAGATTAGCATGTTCAACCAAACTCACATTATTGTAGACTACCTTTGCCCGCGATTATGTTCGCATGTACCTAGTTTTACCATGCTCAAATCCAAATTAAATTTTTCAAATAATCTGTTGTCTGTACATTCACAAGGACTTTCTTCGAGAAGAGTTTCTTCAAAATCTGTCCAGCAGTTTTTGTGTGAGTGTGGACTACAGATTTTCTATACGTATAAAATATAAATTACACATTAGCTTATATTTTAAAAATGAATTCTTTTGAAAAGATTTTTAGAGGGACTAAACTAAAATAAATTTAAACACAGTAACACATTTAAATATTTATTTATTATAATAATAAGTACTATCTAGTAGTTTCGGACGACTTATTTCTAACTTTTTCCATCTTTGATCAGCTTGTATATCCTGAAAAAAAAACAAAATTATAATTTACTTACGGTCCGCCCCGGCTTCGCCCGTGGTACATATTTACGTTTTCCGGGATAAAATATAGCCTATACGGATTCGGTAGAATCTCTCTAATTAATGATAAAAGAAATTTTGAAATCGATCCAGTAGTTTTTGAGCCTATTCAATACACACATACAAACATACAAAGGTTTCCTCTTTATAATATTAGTATAGATTTACAGGTATTTAGTTTAAAGGGCGTCACACACGGTGAAGATACTATAATATTTTATGTTAAGATTCTCTAATACCTATAAAATATTACAGTATCTTAAGGTATCCGGTATCAGCGTTCTGACCATCATTTTTCTTTTTGTCATTGCGTACTAAGACCCCTGTAGAACCGCCATCCTGTTACAAATGAGCCGGAATTTTTCGGGTCATTTGTAACAAGATGGCGGTAGAAGGCGAAGAAGGCGGTTAAAGCTGAAGATTTTGTTTGTTTGAACGCGCTAATCTCAGGAACTTCTGGTCCGATTTGAAAAATTCTTTCGGTGTTAGATAGCCCATTTATCGAGGAAGGCTAAAGACTATATATCATCACGCTAAGACCAACAGGAGCAGAACAATGCGGGTGAAACCGCGGGGCACAGTAGTGTTATAATACTCGCGGAAAATCAAACACAAGGAAATACTACTCACACAGTAGACCCATTAAAATTATCTCGCAATTTATATTCATATTTCTCATCATTTAAAATATCTGCTATTTTATCTTTGGCTTCAGATTTTTCATCACTCCCAAATAGTTTAAAAAACGTCACGATAGCGTCATATTCAGTTTTATTGAAAGTGCCCAGAAACCTTAACTCTGTAAAAACATCTGCACTTGCGAAATCTATGAAGAAATCTATTATTGTGTTTAAAATATCATCTTTTTGTTTTTCATTTGTATTTTCTTTGTTATTTTCTTCTGTTAAAGAATTATTAATTTTTGTGGATTCCGTCTGTTTTTGGTCCTTCGAGTCTTCATATATTTGGCTTTGGGCTGTATCTACCAAATCGTCTGGTATTATGAGATACATATTTTCTGGGGCTTCTTTATAGATTACGAGTTTTCTGTAGAAATGAAAAAGAAATATTTTAAAATGTTATTAATTTTTTTATTATTAATTTTTTTATTATTAATTTTTTTAAAGAATAGAAAAAATGCATTTGATTGCTATGAAATAAACTAAATATCAAATTACTACTTTAATTTATCTATAAATATAAAAGTATTTAAAAGAGGGTGTGTACCGAGCACACGTGTCAGAATTGAAACTGCTTTAGCAAGATTAAAAAAAAACTTCAAACAATTTATGAAACAGGCAAATCTATAATAATTATAAAAATTTAAAAGCAGTAAGTATCTCTACATTAGTTAAGTTTAGTTTACAAATTAATATTTTCGAGAAAGATGATTTCTCATACTTGCAATATGTTCACATCTATAACTGTAGTCAGGGACGAAAACTTAATGCATTTGAATTTTATAGGCTAAAGCAAAAAAGGTATAAACATACGTTTTTACTAAAAAAAGAGCGTGTGTGCCGAGCACACGTGTCAAAAGTGAAACTTCTTTGACAAGATTCAAAGATACCAAAATCGTAGCCTTACTCTGACGTGACGGTATTGCCGTGACTCGACCTTGAAGTTTTACTCTCAACGCGCCTGAAGAAGTTTCACTTCAAAAACAAAAAGTTTATAGATATCAAACTACCTAGATCAAAATAGTTATTTTTTTAAGCTATTGCATAGCTTCTATCGCGGGCCTTGAGCGCGGGGACCGAATCCAGAAATTCCGTAACGAAAAAACCTCACGCTCCCCACTCCGACGGGCTCGGAGGTTTGGCTTGAAGGCATAGCATGCAATAGCTTTATCGCGGCAGTCCCCGAGTGCCACACGTCTTTTTTTTATTTTTTAATAATACTTACCGTTCCGGACGTACGCCATGACTCTCTGTTACCAAAACATAATCATTGAACGTGATAATTTCTCGCACAATATCCTTTTGAACGTCATCATCATATTTACCAGAAACCAGATGATCAGAATTAATCATCTCTTGTACCATTGTATGTATTATTTTCCTTTCCGATTGTTGTACTTTTTTGTCAAATTCGAGTTGGATTTTTTTGTCGTCTTTCACAAAGTCTAGTATTGTGAGTAAAACATTCGTTCGGAATTTATCTTTCGGTCTACTATTTGGCGCGCTTCTTTGTCGTACTTTCGGCGCGTGTGACTGGCCCAGTCCTTTCGTTTTTGTCGCCTGAAAAAAAAATATACTTTAAATTTTGATATTTAATTTCATAGCATTCAAATGTATAAATGAGATTGTTTTAAAGAATAGAAAAAATTCTATCACGAGGCGGGATTCGAACCCACACAATAAGATCCGGGCAATGCCTGACCTCTCGGCTACCGGTGTTCCCACCAGATCTTTAGTATTTTCATATATTTTGCAAAATTGTTGAAAACAATATAAACATTAAAATTGTTAGCAAAAAGGATAACATAAATTAGTAAATGTGATGTTAGTCATAGTAATAAACCAATTTTTGTTCCCAGTAAAGGGACACAGAAAGCCAACAATACCTGTATAGTTTAGTGTAGTCACGACGGACAAATGGGGACTTTGATACAACAGTCAGTACGATTTATATTTTTGTAATCTATACTAATATTATAAATGCGAAAGTAATTCTGTCTGTCTGTCTGTTTCTCAATCACGCCTAAACTACTGAACCAATTATCATGAAATTTGGTATAGAGATATTTTGATACCCGAGAAAGGACATATTATGCTACTTTTTATACCGGGAAAATGACGCAATCCCAGAAATCACACGGGAACGGGAACCATGCGGGTTTTTCTTTGACTGCGCAGGCGGAAACCTAGTGAATAATAAAGTAAAAAATCTTTCAAATAATGTGATTTTAATTTCATACCTCCAATATATTATGTCTTTATTTCATCAATGCCAAATATCTTCTGTTTATTAAAGTAGTAAATCTACGTTTAGCACATTTAAGGGACACGTCCGTTACGTCACGTTACGTACAGTCGATTTCACAGCTTTCTCATATGTTCTGTTTAGCTTATCCATCAGATAGAATGACAATTATATAGTACTAGCTTCCGCCCACGACTTTGTACGTGCATCCCCGTTTTTCCCCGTTCCCGCAAGAATTTCGGGAAAACCTTTCTTAGCGGATGCCTACGTCCTAACATCTACCTGCATGCCAAATTTCAGCCCGATACGTCGAGTGGTTTGGGCTGTGCGTTGATAGATCACTATATCAGTCACCATTGAGTTTTATATATTATATATAGATTCGTAATACATCCTACACTAATATTATAAATGCGAAAGTTTGTGAGGATGAATGTACTCGTATGTGTATGTGTAAGTATGTATATTTGTTACTCTTTCACGCAAATACTACTGAACCGATTACAATGAAATTTAGCACACATATACAGGATGAACTGGATTAACATATAGGATAGGTTTTATCCCGGAAATCCCGCGGTAACGGGAACTATGCGGGTTTTCCTTTGAAAACGTTTGCGAAGCTGCGGGCGGAAAGCTAGTTGAACAATAATATTTAGCACAATATGGTGACAGCTTTTATTTCGACAAAACACAGTAGAGTTTATCCATTTGTATATTTATTTATTATATTTATCAGAATAGTATGTACCTACTGGCCAGGGGGAGTCAAATATAAACACAGGGCCTTTTCCCGGGAGCCCTGGGTGTACCTAAAGGTAATTGTAAATTGAAAGAGGCACTTAATTTTCAATAATTTATAACTAGTTACAAATCAACTGATCTGAATACAATTTAAAATACAACAGGAACTAAAATAAAAGGCGACAGGGAACCTTTTTTTAATTTTTTCATCCTGTTTGACTTGTAAAATGTTCACATTAGAAAAGAATTTATGAATTGTAACGCAAATGTCGACGGCATTCAGATTGAACGCTTTCAAACAATAATAAAACTAGGTACATATATTATAACATTTATATATTATATTAGTTATAAAAAGCATGTCTTAAATAAACAGTTTACTTATAATAAATTTTGACCAGAGAACAAAAAACCATTTTCTTTAATTGAATAATTATCGAATGAAAATAACGCTTATAAAATAAATAGCTTGTAGTATTCCCTTTCTCATCAAATGTTTTTTTACATTCGATCCGATGGGAGCTATTTGTTTGATGTAATCACCAAATAATTCATTATACATATATAACTAATTTATTTCAACTAATTATGTTGCACATTATCCGCATAAAACAAACAAAGAAAGTTCGCAAACAAACGCGTCACTTTATATCCTAAATCCTAATAACATATACAAATAATAAGAATAATAAAAAAAATACGTGCGGCACTCGAGGTCTGCCGCGGTAAAGCATTGCATAGCATCGCATCGCTTTGCCGGTTGTAGTGGGGGGTGTTAGGTTTTTTCGTTACGGAATTTTTACATTCGGTCGCCGCGCTCAAAGTCTGAGATAAAAGCTATGCAATAGCTTAAAAACGTTCCTTAAACTCATTTTCATTTACATATTTCTGAACGATCCCCGGCCAGGCAGCCCGGTTCGTTTAGACTTGCCGCGTCGTAAAGTTCCTGAACGATCATAATTATTACTGGGACGAACATTTCTACCTCTAAAACTTTCTCTTTTAGGATTGTTTTGAAAGGATTGATGATAATTTCTACGAGGGGAGAAACTTCCCCTTAATTCATTATCAACTGGGCTATCTTCTTGTATATGATCCCATTCTGGTTCATTAAAACCTCTAGAAAAATAATTACGATAACTATCTTCATAATTGCCATAATAATCATTATAACCCCCTGGGTTTTCATAATATCGCGAATATCTTTCAGGGTAATTTGGGGGATCATAATATGTTTCATCATACTCTGGGGGTCGATAACCTCCGGTATAAGGTTTAGAACGACCGTTACGTGGTAAAGAATCTTGGTAATATGGTCTAGTTTCATGTTCTAGTGCGTCAGGATTTGGAAGGTAGGGTCTGTCATCACGATCTAGGGGTGTAAAAGGTTCGATTTGTTCCTGTAATACAGGTCTTCTTTCATACTTGTTTGTTTGCATGTCTGGTTCTAATGAACGATTAGGCCCAATGTTAATGCCTAAAGAATCAGTCACACCATCAAATACACTTTCCAACAAAATCGAGTTCGGATCGGCGTCATAATTTATTTTGAACTGAATCGTCTTAAACCCGAGAACAGCTTTAAGATCATTTTTCTTTAACGTTTCAAGGGATTTCATGTCAATAATGAATGCAACTGCTAGACCGTTTCCTATCGTCCTTGCTTTAATGACTTCCCAGGATTCTGTATTTAAGCCCTCATTTTGAACGGCTAATAGATTTATAGCTTCGTCTATAGACTGGGCTTCATATTGTGGTATATACACCACCACACTTTCTTCAAGAACTTTTTCCTCACGAACGTGAAGAACCGCATCCGGCCAAGGTATTAGTTTGGGCACTTCATCGAAAAGCCAATCCCTGCTATGTTCGTCTTCGCAAACTATTTGAACCCAGCCCGGTTTATGATCGAGGCTTAGAAATCTCGGTCCAATTCCCTTCGCACCTATTTTGAGAATGGCTTTATTTAACGCACGATGCACTGAATTTCTTTCGTCTTCGTTCATCATTCTGTAATTGTAAATCCCCACTCGTATGGGACGTTTGGCTTCTTTTGTTTGAGCATTGGACGTTTCAATATTATTTTCTGGAGTACGGGATTTTGAATAAGTATTTTTTAAATTTGGCAAGAGGTTTAGTGAAAGTTGCGGGCCATATTCTTGAAGCCCACGTCTTTCCCACGGACTATACGGGCCATTTTGTAGCCCATATTGCCGTTCACGATTTCGCGGTCCATAACTTTGTGGATTTTGAGAATGGCTTGATTTAACGCACGATGCACTGAATTCCTTTCGTCTTCGTTCATCATTCTGTAGTTGTAAATCCCTAGGATTGTCTTTAGGGCCACAGTTTAGCCCTTTACCCTGCGAAGGCTCCACTACTAAGCCTTGTTTTTGCGTATCATTTGTAACATTAACCGAGTCATCTTCAGTAATCCCCTGATCAATTTTCTGCACTTCTTCCTTCAAGTCTTTCAAAGTTTTCCGACACAAGTGTATTGCTTTCTCCGGGGGAATGTTGGCTTTGCACATGCGTTTAAATCTACGTTTTGCGGCGCCGCTCATATTACCGGTGCCGTAGTTTCTACTCTGGCCACTTACATAAGTTGCATTTGGTGCTATCGGTTCTAAGATACCGTCGCCTGTTCTCCCGAGGCCTCCGCCTGTCCAGCCCATGCGTTGTAACATGCTGAAAATAATAGTTCTTTTAGAGGGTAGATTGTATTTTAATTGGAATACAATACAGACAATACAGATATAATACGATACAGAGGGATGTCTATATAAATTAAAATTATATATGTATTAAAAAAATAACTATTTGCAATTATTGTATTGTTACCAATACGCAATAAATGAAAATTGTAACTTTGAATTAAATATGTCCATTTAGGGTGCATTACCACCAATAATGTGCGAGGAATGTGTTTGTAAATAAGCAATAGTATCTAAACGTTTGTAATTTAAATTAAATGAAGACATAAAATGATAAATTGATCCGGTGTGGGTTGGTCCCTGTTTGCATAAATAGGTCCAAATAAGCAATCCTTACTAATATTATAAATGCGAAAGTAACTCTGTCTGTCTGTCTGTTACTCAATCACGCCTAAACTACTGAACCAATTTGCATGAAATTTGGTATGCAGATATTTTGATACCCGAGAAAGGACATAGGCTACCTTTTATTGCAAAATATGTACCACGGGCGAAGCCGGGGCGGACCACTAGTAGTATCTAAACATTTGTAACTTCAAATTAAATGAAGACATAATATGATTTAATATTTTTTCTGCCTTACTACAAACACAATGTTGCATCTAGAACCAGCTGCGCTTCGCGGTTTCACCCGCATTGCTACGCTCCTGTTGGTCTTAGCGCGATGATATATAGCCAATATAGCCTTCCTTCATAAATGGGCTATCTAACACCGAAAGTATTTTTCAAATCGGAAATGAAGTTCCTGAGATTAGCATGTTCAAACAAACAAACAAACTCTTCAGCTTTAAAATATTAGTATAGTTTAATAATCAAATAACTTACCTATGTCCTGGTCCCATATCAACTGGTTTCTGTAGCGCATTATTTAACTGCTTTTCTATTCGATTCTGGTTTGCATAATTTTGCATACTTTGATATACATTTGTTTGCTTTATGTTGCTGAAAAATATGAACAGTTTAAAATGTGATTATAATTAAGTGAAGTCCCATGTCCCCTAGTGGGGTGAGGGGCAGATGCATTATACATCTGTTTCACTGATCTATTTTCTTTAGGGACATGTAGATGATCAGCCTTCTGTGTCCTGCCAGACCGAGACATTTTTTTTTCTTCATCTCCACCGGGAATCGAACCCAGGACGCTCACGCGTCAACCACTGTACCAAGGAGGCGGTCATGATTATAATTGATATGTACATATTTTTGCATGAAAATAAATTGAGGCATTGTAGAATGTCATTACACTGGGGCAGATGCAATTAAACATCTAATTGACTGCTTCCTTGGTACAGTGTTTTACACTTGAGCGTAGAACAAAGTTCATTTATTTATTTTTATTTCATGTTATTGTTGTGTGTTGAAATAAAAGATACGGCCCTGCCTTCATACGAAACTGCTGAATACGCCGTTCGCACGGTAATAGAATGTTGGTGCGATTTCCCTGAGTTAGCATCCAAGCTTACGTCTTTATAATTATTAAAATGTATAAATTCATTCTTTAACTCCGGTCTGCATCGTGCAGACATGGGTGTAAAAGTCTCACTTTAGATATTAAATGTAGTTTCTAAGTATATCTGAGTTTCTTTTGGGGCCTCCGGCTGCGGGAAATGTAATTTAAAGGCTATTATTAATATTGTTGTTTATGCCAAAGCAATGGCTCCCATAATATGCTATTATTATCTATATATCTTATCTGACTAAGTAACAGTTAATGCTTGTTGTATTTGTAAATAAGCCTTTTATTTTATAATATTATAAACAATTAAGTTTTCTGTCCGCGGCTTCACCCACTTTATCTAAAACCTTATAAATTATATATTAAAACCTTCCTCTTGAATCACTCTCTCTATTAAAAAAAAATGCATCAAAATCCGTTGCATAGTTTTAAGGATTTAAGCATACATATGGACATCCCTATGTCCCGACATATACATAAAACAAAGTCGCTTTCTCTGTCCCTTTAAAGTGATATAGGGACAGAGAAAGCGGCTTTGTTTTATACTAATTACGGAGTTATACATACCAGCCTTTATACAGATCATCTCTTGTTACTGTACCATCGTCAGATTTCGGGGTCGTTGTTTGTACTTTAGTAAAATCTTGTGTAACCGACTTCGTAAAGAAGTTCCCATAATCACTTCGAGCCAATACAGATATATTTGTAGCGGGCTTCTTATTTTTATCGTTAGATCTCCTTGAAAACATTGTGTACAATCGAAAATTGTATTACAATGTATACGCACGATTTTACATCGTTACAAGAAGTGTAGATGAGTTGAACACAAAATATGAATTTAGGGTCATTTACTCTGAACAACGATCATATGGAACTGCCATATGCATGTACTTTTCCTGCATACCTAAGTAAACAAATCGGGGAACAATTAACAAACATGGCGGGCTAGGGACGTTCACTTGTTCGTCTAGTCGATAATATTGTATCGATTGATGATAGAGTTAAGAATGGGTAATTCAGGTAATAAGAATTTTGTCTTTTTGAATGATAAGTATGCAGCAGGTGCTTACCTAGTAAGAGGTACTTCTTTCAACAAAATAAAAAAAGATAACTACTTCTATCGGGCAATCGTTACTCGGTAATTCGTGATTCGGATTAACCATTTTGCAATTGTACCTACCTACTAGGGATAGCTGTAGTGTGTAATCAATACATTTTGATATTTTCGTTCTGCAGTTTTATATGAAACAGCTGATTTTTTTCGCGATTGACAGGGTTTTCTTTATATACCTATGTATCCTCACTAATCCTATCCTATCATACTTCCTGCTAATATTATAAATGCGAAAGTTTGTGAAGATGGATGTGTAAGTTTGTTACTCTTTCACGCAAATACTACTGAACCGATCACAATGAAATTTAGCACACATATTGAGGGTAACTTGAATTAACACATAAGATAGGTTTTATAATATTATTATAAATGCGAAAGTGTGTACCTATGTATGTATATTCCGTTTTCACGCTAAAACGGATAAGCCAATTTTGATGAAATTTAACATCGGGTTTTATGTGACCATGGAGCCATCCATAGGGTACTTTATTTATTTATTTATAAGCTTTATTGCACACAAACAGAAAATACAAATTTTACTTAATAGGACATATTTAGTCAAAAGGCGGCTTTATTGCTCCAAGCAATTTCTTCCAAGCAACCCATTCGATCATAAGAGCATTCTTTACCCGCGACTTCGTTCGCATGTACGAAAATAAAAAAGAGCAGAGCCGCTGGCTAAAATACATGTGAGTGACTCAAGCAGATGTTCAAGGACAAGTATAGTTAAATAACAAACACAATTTTTTCATAAAATAATTTATTTAAGTTAAAGTGGTTACTATATATGTTTAGGTACATGCGACAGTAGTCACAGATGCGGCAAATGAGCTTGGCCATATACAGTGTGGAAATTTGTTGACGGACCACTTCATTTAAACATTTAATTTTCTTTTTCTGTTTCTCCACTTTTTCTTCTATTTTTTTTAATTCTTCGAGTGCTGAAGCCTAAAACATTAAAGAAATTTTAATTATTGATAACAGTTCTCATAATTATACACATGAATCTGAGCATGTATGACGACTATGAAAAAGGTACGTTTTGAAGTTCCCTTTTTTTTTAAACAAGAATTATTTCATATAGGTTTTCTATTCAAGAACTGCTCTTAACAATTCAAGATCCTTGGCATCTTGTTGATGTGGATAACCTGAGCATGATGGTTGATCAGTAGTATTTGATATGTCAATTAAAGCAAATTGAGATGGATGGTCTGCCTGAAAGAGATAAAAATGTTACATTAGATATGGTCCCAAGTGATAATAAATAGATTGCTACAGAAACATGGACTCAATGTTTGGTAAATTGTAAAACTTTTAGTATTTTTTTTTTATTAAAATAATTTATTGAACAAACATAGTGTATTATATACTTATGGAAAGTGTAGCTTTCCAACAACGAAAGAATTAAAAAAAATTGGACCAGTAGTTTTGAGGTCTTTTTGTGCATACACAATCAAATCTTTCCTTTTTACAATATTAAGTATAGAAAAAGTTTGAGACGATGTAATAAAAGTTTCACTTTAAAAGATTTTAATAATGTAGGTAGTATCTTAAAAACTAAAAAATAACTCAGTAGGTTTTAAGTACCAGTCATCACACCACTTGTCTCATGACACTCTAGGTCTCTAGAGCATATAAGTCAAAAAAGATATTGTGAAGCATATAGCAATTAGATTAATCGGTCAACAGAAAGGGGGTACAATTTCAATTACTACCTTGTACCTAAAAAAAATGTTGTGTGGTTTTATGAAACCACGGTAAAAGTGAAACTGTTCGAACGGTTCCGAACACTGCTTTATTTTTTTTTTCGCGGCTGCCGAGTAGGTATACCTACTCGGCAGCCGCGATACACGGGACATGCGCTACACAGACCAAAAAGTTTGAGACGATGTAATAAAAGTTTCACTTTAAAAACAAACAGGATGAGCTAAATAAAATCTACACTATAATATTATAAAGCTGAAGAGTTTGTTTGTTTGTTTGAACGCGCTAGTCTAGGGAACTACTGGTCCGATTTGAAAAATTCTTGCGGTGTTAGATAGCTCATTCATTGAGGAAGGCTATAGGGTATATAATATAATATATCACCACGCTTCGACCAACAGTTTTGGAGCCACATGGGTGAAACCGCGCGGAGCAGCTAGTTGTTTAATAAAAAGATTGATGAATTATTTACCTTTGCAAATACTGTTGGGATAGCATCATCTCTCAATCAAACGATATTTAAAGTCTTATTAAATGCGCTCTCTTCAAAGTGCAATGAGTACACATTAATGTTTTTAGTTCCTGGCCGGATATTTTCTATGCCAATCTTTTCCAACCATGCCTTTCACCGGGATTCGTTACTTGGTAAACTAAAACGAGAAAATATACAACAATATATAACTTCGCACGTAATTAATAAACAAATTAATAATTTATCGATAAGGTGTTTATGCGATGATGTTCGACACTAGCACTCATGTTTATGTTTTCGATGCAAATGAAATAAGGAGAATATTGCGGGTTTCTACAGCTCATAATAACTAAGATGATTAAATGTAAAATGATTAAAAGATTTCTATACACTTGATAATAAATACACTTTAATATAAGCAACAATTTAACAAAATGTTAGCCACTTACCGTTGAAAGGTTAGATTCGGCCTGTTTTTGCTTTGGCATAGGCCACAACCTACTATAGAACACTTCATGGTACCTATTATTATTTTCAATTATACTTATTACACTCGAATATGGACGAAAAACACTGGAAAATCATAAAAATTTCACAATGACATCTTCTCACATGTAAACAAAACCGTATACTAAAATGGCGTCCGTGGCAGCAAAGGTACATCGATGCCAATGAAGAGGGCGCTAATAAAAAGAGTGTAAATGCTTTTTCTAAGGTAAAACCACTGTTGTGAGAAAGAGATGGGTATATCATTATTATTTCCGCGTCAAATTGAACAATTACGGCAGTTCCATAGGATTCTTTGTTCTGAGGTCATTTATTATGTATTTATTTAGTATAGCGAATATTGTTTTTATACAAATAAACTATTTTTCGGAAAATATTTGTTTTCAAACACATATGACACACGCTGCACTTCTCATTTTTGACCACAGATTAAGTATTAGTTACTATACTCTGTCCATTATATTATTTACTTTTTGACAGCTTCACGCCTATGTTTAATTGTATTGTCTATGTTAAAATGTCATACAAATAATTATCGTACTTCATGGACAGGTCCCGCCCACTTAGTGATGCCTACACAGAATTATTCAATGATGGGTCGATAGATTAAAATAATCGATAGAAATACTCTGTAAATATATCCGATACAGAAAAACTCTTCTATTATGTTATATAATTTAAACGTAAAGACAACCAAATTGTAAGATAGAAACCAATAAATAATAAAATATTAGTTTAGTTTAGTTTTAACATACAATGCATAGATATGTGGTCTTATTATTACATATCTTATTAGTACGTTTACGTTGTAATTATTATTTACGTACCTGATTCGATTTATGATAATATTTTGAATTTATAATTGAAATGGTATCACAATCGATAATCTTTTGAACATCACTTCTGGTATCACCCGTCGAGCTGTCAAAAAGCAATTCTTATAGTGGACAGACTATACGTAACAGATGCGACAGTGATGTTTTCCATAGTTTCAGTTGGTCAGTTGTGGCGCTGCTGTAGCCTTATCAATTTTGACAGTAAAAAGTAGTGTTGCCTACCAGTTCGATATCTATATCTGACTATCGATACTTTAGTGAGGTGCCCATTGTATCGATAAAAATACTACGTACTAGCACAGACTAAGTACTAGATATTAAGTAAGCTCCAAGCGTTATTATTGCGAACAGGTATTAAAAATAAAACAGATTTCGTTTTCAATGTTTATTTATTTAATGCTCTTTTTCTTAATTTATTTGTTTTATATTTCATTAAAGCAATTTTATGGATTCCTGCCATTTTTTGCACATATCTCTCCTCTATAGCTCCCTTTAAAATTTTATTTATAATATTGCTCCAGTTATGGACATGAAGCCTAACAATATTATGTTAAAAACATTTTTTTTAAACACATTTGTGTGTTTTCTGACACCCTAATCAGGAAAACTCCAAATCTTGAATTTTTTCTCTTATATTTGCCCCAATTTTGTTTTGGATACAGTTATCGTTTAAATAATTATGTATTATACAACTTGCTTCCCTGTACAACACTAGAAGTTTGGAACTTGGATAAACTAAATTACTATTTTTGAAAATAGTAATTTAGTTACAATACTTCATTATTTCCATAGGCAGCAGCCTGTTTAAGATTTTGTGTGGTTGTTTTACCCAAACTATCAGCAGTTATTTTGGTTATTTGCTTCATAAATTTTCTTTTCTTTGGGCAATTTTTTTTCATAAAATCTGAAAACAAAATTTATGTTACAATTTATTTTGATGATTCATTGTGGTGGTGTGGTTAATAATAATAATTTTATCACTGAAAGAGATGTGAAAAGCACTTGTAATGTACATTATATTACTAATTATAAATTACCTTTACGCTTTTGTATGATACTCTTATTTTCATGAGTAGTTTTTTCTTCTACTGTGGGTTCAGTTATATTTCCTGAAAATAAAAGTTATTTTAGTATTTGTAGTGAGCCCATCCATACAAAGACAATTCCACAGTTCCTATTCAAATGTTGTAAGCCCCAGATTTAAACAATGGCAGTTTAACTGTGAGATTGATAAGTCACATACAATAAACATATCTAAGTAACCACAAACTTAAAGATAGTGCAAGTGCACACTATACATATTGTGTGATCCTACATGTGTTAGTATATAATTTATGAACACCACATTTTTTAGCATCTGTCAACCTTAAAAAAAACCTTTTTCTAAATCCCATGTCTCTTGCAATCTGCACTAATAAAATCAAAGTTAACCAGTAAATAAAACCAAATACTAACCTGCATCTTCACAAAGAGTATGAAATTCTATTTCTTTGCTTAAGGAACATGAAGTTTGGTCTGCCATATCTGTAAATCGGTAACAAAACAATTACTTTTAAATATAAAGTACCTACAAACATTACATACATATGAAACTTTGAATCTAAGAACAGCTAATGGAATTCTCTTAAAAACAGCTTTAACCCATTGACCACCGAGCGGCCCGATCGGGCCGCGACACAATAGATTTTCTATTGTGTCTGTGATTCCGGGACTGAGGGATTAAAGTAAAATCTGAGAACATGAATAAAAAACTTACTAAAATTTACAAACATGGATTTATCAACCTATAAACTATCATAAATCACATACCTGTAGGTCTTTTCATAACAACTGGAATAGCTGGAATGCCTGATGGATGTTCATGATAATCATCACCTAAAACCAAAGAACTTATATAAATCTATACTATATATTATACTAATATTATAAAGCTAAAGAATTTGTTTGTTTGAACACGCTAATCTCAGGAACTACTGGTCCAATTTGAAAAATCCTTTCGGTGTTAGATAGCTCATTCATCGAGGAAGATATAGGCTATATATCACCACGCTAAGACCAAAAGGAGCGGAGCCACGCGGGTGAAACCGTGGAGCACAGCTCGTAACTTATAAAATCCTATCCTGATTACTATATTATAATTTATGTTAAATATAATACCATATTATAGGATAGCTTAAATAAAAATTTGAGTGCATAATACATACCTGCCCTTCCAATGACCAACATATTATCTGTAATATTTTCATTCTCATCTGATTCCACTTTGTGATAATTGTGATCACTCAGAGCATTTTGTACTGTAACAAGTAAATACATATTATGTAACATTTAAAAATATAATTCAAACACAAATAGAAGGTATGTAAAGTATGTCAAAGTATTTGTTTGGAGACATAAAACCTGTCTTACCAAATATCAGCTATTTACATAATTTTTAATCATGTTATTTATAGCTCCAGGTAGAACTCACCAGTTTCACTGGAAGACAGGGGCACAGTGTTTTTGACAATTGACACATTCCGAGGAATTATTCTAATCAATCAATAATAATGACGTCGATGATACAAGGCTATTTGACTTTATAAATTATTATGAAGAAATTTGTCATCATGATATATTTTAATGCTGTCTCAGCTGTGTGTCTCAGGGACCATAGAATTTATTAACATAACACTAATTAATTTAATCCTTCACAAATACTACATCAATCGAGAATTTGTTTTTAGTTTTGTGGTATAGATAAGGCGAAAAATTTCACATGAATAATTTGTAAAAACTGTTCAGTAGCAGTAAATAGCTTGATGATAGAATTAATCATAGATGATAACTTCAATTGTCGTGGAGGACGAATTTATGGCGACTACTTTAAAAAAATATAATAAATGGATTTATTCTTCGTCTTCTCTAATTTCCAGTTATTCCATTTAATTAGAAATTCGAGAAATAAACATGGAGTTGAAGTATTCCTTCCTTTCATACAATAATATAGTTACAATTTTTGAAACGACTGTTCCATTCTATTATGTATTTTTCAACGTGTACTATAAAATTTTCACATTACCTATCACTTATGTTTGTTGCGATATATTCTATCAATAATTTTCAACAACAAAAAATAAACAAATTTTATTGTTACAGGAAAAGAAAAGGCAATACCCAATTTCAACATTTTATTATCTACACTTTAAATATCTATAATGAAACATAAAGTAAAACATTAGAAAACTCATTAGGGCAGTAGCGTAAAATAATTTTAAACTTGATTATGAATAAAATGCTCCAATGTCTTACTTTAAAAGGAAAATTCTATTTCGGATATGAGAATGATCGTTTTGTCCCATTCTCACATATAAGTTCTTACATATGAGTGAAAGGGACAAAACGATATTCAATGCTTTTTCAAAGCACACTTGTTGACATTTGACATTTCCATACAGATAAAATATGAAAAAAAATTAACAAAAAAAAATCTGTAGTAATAAAAAAGCACTGTAAAAAGTATGCGTATTTTTTCCAAAATATTTGCCATAAAACACGATAATCAATGCCCAACAAATGTACTTGATAATTCCAATTTAATCTGTCATCCAATAGAAACGACCGCCAAATCGCGCGCTTTTTTTCTCGTAATTTTCCGGCAAAGCTGGAGTCGCGTCTGGATACACGGCCTTGGGCTCTTCGATGGGCTTTGGTCTTGAAAAAAAAAAGTTAATATTTAATGAAATATGTATATTCGATTCTATTAATCTAAAATGATATTATGTACTTTAAAAAAATCAGTGCTTCATAGATTTCCCAATACAATTTAATAAATTATACACTATCCCTTCCTATCAAACCACTCTATTATATTAAAGAAAAACAAATCAAAATCTGTAGTTTTAAAGCTCTAAAGGTAGAGGCGGTTACAAGAAGCAACTTTATTTTATAACTAGCTGCGCTCGAAAGAATTTTTTCAAATCGGACCAGTAGTTCCTGAGATTTAGCGCGTTAAAACAAACAAACTCTTCAGCTTTATAATATTAGTATAGATATGTAGTGAAGTAAAATGTTACATGTTTTTTATTAACACATAATGAAAGGACACATTTTTTGAGCTTTTCAAAATGAATCAGTAATAGTAAAGACAAAAATAGAAGCAGTTTTATTTTATTCCATCTGATCATTATTTTCTCCAATTACAAATGACCCATGTAGTTAATGATATTATGAAAAATTCATTAAAATAAGTGCAGATTTTTTTGTCAACAATCTGCAGCTGTATATAAGTTTTTAATATTTCCGTATACATACAACTAATATTCATTTATATTTATAAGCTAAATCACTAGATAGTATAAAACAAAGTCGCTTTTTCTGTCCCTATGTCCTTATGTCCCTTTGTATGCTTAAATCTTTAAAACTACGCAACAAATTTTGATGCGGTTTTTTTTAATAGATAGAGTGATTCAAGAGGAAGGTTTTAGTATATAATTTATTAGGTTTTAGACAAAGCGGGCGAAGCCGCGGGCGTTGAACTAGTAAAATATATAGTAAAAAAAAATAAATACCTCTTGGTATCATGGACTCTAGCCTCGGTGAAGTAACCAAACGATGGACGAGCTATGTTAAGTTTATCCAGCATGCATTTATCGAACACACCCTGAGTTTTGCGGCAGCTGAAAATTAAATATATATTATAAATATATTAAAAACTCAAGTAAAAGTAGTCTAGGTCAAAATTTCATGTCACACATACAAACTTAATCCATGACCAATTTTATGAATTTTTTTTATATGCCTACAATAAGCATATGCAAATTTAAAATAGCTGCAACAACAAATGCAGTTAAGTCTGTTATTATTATAATCTATACTAATATTATAAAGCTGAAGAGTTTGTTTGTTTGTTTGAACGCGCTAATCTCGGGAACTGCTGGTCCGATTTGAAAAATTCTTGCGGTGTTAGATAGCCCATTTATCGAGGAAGGCTATAGGCTATATAACATCACGCTAAGACCAACAGGAGCGGAGCAGTGCGGGTGAAACCGCGGGGAACAGCTAGTCTTCTTATATATAAAAATGAATCGCAAAATGTGTTGGTAAGCGCATAACTCGAGAACGGCTGAACCGATTTCGATAATTCTTTTTTTATTATATTCCTTGAAGTATGAGGATGGTTTTAATGTAGAGAAAACGTAAACATGTACCACGGGCGAAGCCGGGGCGGACCGCTAGTATGTAATACAAATAAACAGTTCATCTCTAATTTCAATAAATCTTTTCAGTTATTATTTTTAATTTTAAATTAACATATTTTGTGTTTGATATTAAGTGTGTTCCAAAATAAACCATAAGATTTAGACACAATGTTTTTTCTATTGCTTGCTGTGTAGAACATGTGGAAGGGCTATTCAATATATAAAAAATGTATCTAAGAATGAGTTTGTTTGAACGCGCTAATCTCAAGAATTACTAGCCCATTTTGAAAAATACTTTCAGTGTTAAATAGCCCATTTATTGAGGAAGTTTATAGGCTATATATTATCATCATGCTAAGACCAACAGGAGCGGAGCACTGCAGGTAAAAACGCGGAGCAGGTCTAGTATCAAATAAAACTACATAAACTTACAACTCTAAACTCATATCGCCAGAACTCTTATCAATGCAATGCGTGTACTGGTTGAACTCAGCGAGGCAAGAACCCTTGACCTTCCGGAAGAATTCCAGAGTGCAGGCGGTGACGGCTTTGCCCTCATTGATGCACTTACGAGGGTCCTTCTCCTCAGAGCGGCATAGCATGTATTCCTAGAAGAATTTAATACAGTTTAGGTTTATATTAAGTGAAAAGTAGAGTAAACATTGAAATATCCTATCCTACTAATATCATAAATACGAAAGTTGAGAATAGATATATGTGTATTTGTAACTCTTTCATGCAAATACTACTGAACCGACTACATTGAAAGCACACTTATGCTAACTTGTATTAACACATGAGATAGGTTTTATCCCGGAAATCCCACGGTAACGGGAACTATGTGGGTTTTTCTATAAAAACGCAGGCGAAGCCGTGGGTGAAAATCTAGTCTATACTAATATTATAAAGCGCAATATTGAATTTGTTTGTTGGCTTGAACACTAATATTAAGAGTCATGGGTTGTATTTGAAATATTATTAAATCACTGTTATATGGTCCATTTATCGAGGAAGAATATATATCATGGTTACAGGTGTAGAGCAATGTGGATAAAACTGCAGGGCATAGCTAGTGATTAAATATAAACTTCACTTATGTATCATAAATATCAAATTTCCTTGATCATTATGATACTTATGATTATTTATAATACATATTCATTTATTCATTTAGATTTATTTTCATAGCATTCTAATCACTTATGCCTGGCAAGGTACTCTTTACTCTAACATCTAAAATTCGTCATTAAATTTCTAAAATTGATGTAGAAATACTATTTATATTCAACATTATAAATACAGAAAACATAATAACAAACATAACCTATTCGATTATGCAATCACTTTACTTTTAACTACACAAATTTAGGCACATAAAAACATTGCTTATATATCTTGAAAAATGCTCTAAATTACACATTTTACTCACATTATTAACTTGTTCACAATATTTTCCTAAGTGGAAAGATCCTGCGATTAAAGTTGGTGTAGATAGATTCACTTCTTGTACAGTCAATTCTGACTCTTCAGGTAGAATTACATCGTTAGTAATGGTCATTTTGTACTATTTTTTTCACGAGGAATTTGGAATTTCGGCCAAATTTAATAAATAATTTCTTCCACAATATCCGTGGAAGAAATACAAGTGTTAGACGATTATTACGAAATAGACTTATGGGTGCTATAACAGTTTTATAACAAAAACCGCTATTTTACGGTACAATTTTAACTCAAAGCACTTACACGTGAGAACAAAGTAATATCTTAATTTAAAGATAATATATTCAGTTCTACGATCATCTTATAAAAATTGTACGACGTCATACAAAATTGTCACTGAAATACGATTTTCCCAGCACAATGATGGCATAAAATGCAAAAAAATGGGGTCTAAACCGGTACACTTTTAAGAAAATTAAAAGCCTAATCTATCTTCTTACCTATAAATTATTGAGGGATATATAGTCCTTTATAGATTGTGATAATTTTTTTGTATCTAAATCAAAATTTTATTTCAATTATAAGCTAAATTAAAAATACTTGTCGATTTCTTCATACATTTTGCTCTCGCGAGTCGTCAGACCGCGCTCAGAAGCGCTCTTGGAAGGACGGGTGTATCGCTCCTCGTCCCAAAAATAAAAACGAATTAGAAAAAGATTATTGTGCGTATACTGTCGTTTTCGTGATTAGAAATATTTGATACTTTATAAGAGTAAACTGTATAAGTTTCATATTCCAGTTATTTGTAATTTAAAATTATGTTTTAAAAATTATGTTGACTGAGATCCTCTTTTTTTATGGGTTGTTGAACGGATTGGTGGGGTAAAGCAATTTGACAAAACTTAAATCCAAAATGGCGCCGACGAAAATTTGCCATCTTTTCGTCATGGGTGTCATTTTCATGGTTTTTGGGGTAGCTATTAACCAATATGAGGTCAAAAATAAAATCCAAGATGGCGCCGACGAAAATTTTACATCTTTTCATCATGGGTGTCATTTTCATGGTTTTTGGGGTAGCTTTTAGCCAATATGAGGTCAAAAATAAAATCCAAGATGGCGCCGACGAAAATTTTACATCTTTCCGTGATGGGTGTCATTTTCATGGTTTTTGGGGTAGCTATTAGCCAATATGAGGTCAAAAATAAAATCCAAGATGGCGCCGACGAAAATTTTACATCTTTCCGTGATGGGTGTCATTTTCATGGTTTTTGGGGTAGCTATTAACTAATATGAGGTCAAAACTAAAAATCCAAGATGGCGCCGACGAAAATTTTACATCTTTTCGTCATGGGTGTCATTTTCATGGTTTTTGGGGTAGCTATTAACCAATATGAGGTCAAAAATAAAATCCAAGATGGCGCCGACGAAAATTTTACATCTTTCCGTGATGGGTATCATTTTCATGATTTTTGGGGTGGATATTACGCAATATGAGGTCAGAACTAAAATCCAAGATGGCGCCGGTGAAAATTTGACATCTTTTCGTCATGGGTGTCATTTTCATGGTTTTTGGGGTAGCTATTAACCAATATGAGGTCAAAAATAAAATCCAAGATGGCGCCGACGAAAATTTTACATCTTTTCGTCATGGGTGTCATTTTCATGGTTTTTGGTAGGGATGTAACGATACCGATACCGATACCGATATATCGGCCGATATATCGGCAAGCCGATATATCGGTATCGCCGATAATAAATCAACCGATACCGATATTTTTTTATTAAATTCTTTCTTTTCTTTTATGTTTTTGCATTGTATTAATTCATATTGTTTTATTTCTGTTTCTGTAATAGTGTTAAGGAAGAGCGGAACCTCCTGACACAAGCATTTTATTTGCTTACTAGGAGTGTTCCAATCACAAATTAGTTTATGTAAAGGAAAGAAATAAATAATTTTGAATTTTTTTAATTTTTAACGTGATAAAGTTTTTAAAATCGTTTTAGTCGGGTGACATGTTCATAAACTTGTGTCACACCAAAACCTCACGAGCGCGATCGCAGGTATAACGAGAGAGAGACGGACCGATCTCCCGTTTCATCTCGAGCGCTGCCACTGCATTATGTTATCACGTATACATCTCGATCGTAAACCTACTTTACAAACAACCAATTTTTTTGATATCAAATAATTCAAAAACCCGCGCCCAATGAACGATGCAGATGCGGGAGGCCGCCCGCGCGTGCGCACTTTGTTTTCTGAAAAAACTCTACCAATAGTAAACTTTTATTAGGTACTGATTGTATGTGTATTACTTAAAGTTTACAAACTCAAACATTTATTCATTCAATTAGACTTCTTATAGAAGCACTTTTGAAACGTCATTACATATTTTAAAATTTACCACCGATTCGGAAAGCAGTATCTACGGAGAAGAACCGGCAAGAAACTCCATAGTTGCTCTTTTAAATCATGTCAGTTTTACAATTTTACAAAATACATATGTAACATCATAATATATTATAATAACATGCCAAAGAACTGTCCTGTGGTTTTTTCGCGACAACCCTCCATGGGTTTTTATCGTCCATATATTCCTGAATACTGTAGTACGCTCTCTGAACTAGTACATTTTTTATATAAATTTAGAACTACTAAACTCTTTAATATTATGAGGAATTCTATTGTAAAAGCGTATACCTTGACCCATAAATGAATTTTTAACTTTAGCTAATCGGAAAAATGGCATTTCAATTCTATTTCTGTTCCTTGTGCCATAACAGTGTCTATCTCCTACTCTTGTGTGTAAGTCGGCGTTTAACTGACTTCGTAAAATAATAATACTAAAATAAATGGTTTTGTTGTTTTTTGATTTGGCATTTTTATTTAAAAGAATACGATTAACAGTTGTCTCTGTTAAATGTTGGTAGCTTTTTATGCATAATTCACTATTTATTTTTCTACCAAGCCATCGATATCGGTATCGGTATCGGTATCGCCGATACATTACTACAAATATCGGTATCGGTATCGTATCGGCAAAATCATGTATCGTTACATCCCTAGTTTTTGGGGTAGCTATTAACCAATATGAGGTCAAAAATAAAATCCAAGATGGCGCCGACGAAAATCTGTTATTTTATTTTAGTTTACTTCTTTATTATTAAGAAAATTACACCTATGACGAAAAGATGTCAAATTTTCGTCGGCGCCATCTTGGATTTTGGTTTTAACCTCATATTCGTTAATAGATACCCCAAAAACCATGAAAATGACACCCATCACGAAAAAAGTCAAATTTTCGTCGGCGCCATCTTGGATTTTGGTTTTAACCTCATATTCGTTAATAGCTAACCCAAAAACCATGAAAATGACACCCATCACGAAAAAAGTCAAATTTTCGTCGGCGCCATCTTGGATTTTAGTTTTGACCTCATATTTGTTAAGAGCTACTCCAAAACCTTGAAAATGACACCCATGACGAAAAGATGTAAAATTTTCGTCGGCGCCATCTTGGATTTTAGTTTTGACCTCATATTGGTTAATAGCTACCCCAAAAACTACCCACACTTGCAAATGTGTTTGCTACGTAGGAAAAGTTCAGATTTAAGAGTATCCTAGGTAATGTGTTATGTGACGAATACCTATAATTTATTTCATTCCGACTATTTTTCGGAATAACATACATTTACTAAGAATTGTATACAATGCCGGATTTAATACAGTGCCGGTAACATCATATGTATGATAATAATTCTACATTTCTTAAAAAGCTTTGATATTGTATACAATTCATAGATTATTATTCAATGAAATAATGATGTAAAATAGTCACACTTTTTTAAGTTGTTTGAATATACTAACATACTTATTAGGATCGTACCTACTAATAAAAGTAACAAAATGAATTTTTAAAGTTCCTAGTAATCTTCTGGAATCAATTTCAATAAAAATTCATAATATCAAAAATTAAAAATAATATCAAGTATGAAGATGGTCTATAAAATGGAATGCGCTATGTTTACGTGAGCGTGATATTGCCGCGAACAAAGTTACGTCGTTAGATACCTAAATTTGAGTAACGCAGATTTGTGACAGCGTCCTTATGCATTTTGGGAAAGAGAGAAACTAATACGATATGTATTAAGTATGAAAGAGACAGATAACGGTTATCGATTTGGCGGGATACTTTTTTAATCTTCCGTGTAATAATGTCAATTGTCACTGACAGCTGTTCAATGTGTTCCATTTTACGGAGAATTTCCTCAAGTTTATATTACGTCAACTTACCGAAGTGATATGTTACATTGTGGTTACACGCCTTATCAAAGCATATAATTTTTATTATCCATGTTTTTGGAGTAATTCCACTTGGCTGAAGATTCATACGAGGGACTATGACGTGTTTTTTGAAACGTATCACTTTACGACGCGATTTCTTTCTCTATCATAAATATAGCACACCATAATAGTTATTTTTGGTTTCTTGAATGAATTCCAAGTATAGAAAACGTAACTTGACAACTTTTAAGCGTAGTGGCGAAAGCTTACACATATAAAAAATAAAAATACATACACTTAAACTTGATGCGCAAACTTTCCTCACTTTTGTGAAGTTTGCTGGGCGCTATACGTGTATTCTTAGATCATTAAGTAATGGATAACACACGCAGGCGTTTCCCCTTTTGCCGAGGTATAAGATTATTCGAATCGAAAAATCTTATGCTTTCATAAAAACTACTTGCGTAATCGATTACGAACACTCTGCGTATTCGTAAAACATCGAAAGGACGTCTGCGAGTGCTCCGCTAAAAATGCCGTTTTGCACTGTCAAGTCTTGCAGAAGCAATTCAAACATGTCGAATATTAAAAAAGATGGAATAACCTTTCATTTGTGTATATTTTTTTATTTTTTTAACGTACATTTCTAATTAAATGCAATTTCTAATAATCGTCGATGTATCGTTTAGCGATATGATCAAGACAAATAATCGAGTCATGTGTGTACTCGATCATTGATGCGGCCTCACGAGACTATCATGGAAAGAAAATATACAAATTTAATCTTTATGAACTAAGCGATAAAGTTGAATTTAGAACGCGATATTGAACCGCACTCCCCACGAGACTATAAAGTGATGTAGCGAGACTATCTTGAAGAGAAAATATACAAATTTAATCTTTATGAACTAAGCGATAAAGTTGAATTTAGAACGCGATATTGAACCGCACTCCCCACGAGACTATAAAGTAATGTAGCGAGACTATCTTGAAGAGAAATTCAAATTTAATCTTTATGAACTTAGTGATAGAGTTGAATTTAAAAACTCGTCGCTTAAAAGGTCGTTAATTTTTACGACTTTCTTAGTGACGGACTGCTTTTAACTTGAACGTCGATAAAAAAATATTTTTCTAAGTATAATTTGAAATGAGATGAGAATTAATCTTTATTATATTAAAATTTTACACAACTGCATAAAAAGGAGTATAATGTTTATTTTGTAAGTCTTGTATATATTTATTAAAATTTACGCTCGGTTACTTTTAACTGGCAGAACATTTTAATGGTACGGAACCCTTCGTGCGCGAGTCCGACTCGCATTTAGCCGTTTTTTTTTTTGTAATGTTAATCTTGTAACCTTTCTATTATGTAATCTATACTAATATTATAAAGCTGAAGAGTTTGTTTGTTTGTTTGAACGCGCTATTCTCGGGAACTACTGGTCCGATTTGAAAAATTCTTTCGGTGTTAGATAGCCCATTTATCGAGGAAGGTATATATCATCACGCTACGACCAACAGGAGTGGAGCCACGGGGGTGAAACCGCGCGGAGCAGCTACTTTATTGCACGCCTCATAAGCGAAGCGTTGAGGTGGGTACTACTGTCACTTCGCGCAAAACATCTGATTTTTCAATCTTAAAATGTCTTTATGTATCATACATTGCACTTGTAAGATAATACATACACACACATATTAAGAAAAAACACTATTTTTAACGTTCATGATATTTTTGATGTCATTTTTGTTATTTAAACTAGTTAAAAAACAGTTTAAAAATGTTCTGTCTTGGACGTCCGTGTGT
This sequence comes from Colias eurytheme, assembly GCF_061535395.1. Taxonomy (NCBI): domain Eukaryota; kingdom Metazoa; phylum Arthropoda; class Insecta; order Lepidoptera; family Pieridae; genus Colias; species Colias eurytheme. The sequence goes on along the minus strand of NC_143007.1, from coordinate 5,202,351 downwards.
CTGTATGTGCGGATCCTTTTTCTTGTTAACACGATAGCGACCGAAATACTTTACTAATCGAGTCTTTTTTTTTTCTCTTACGCTTGAGTATGCTCAGGAATAGAACCCTTTCATTTTTCAGGGTCTGATTCGATGTGGTTTAATTGTTATTAAATAAACAAAAATAATAATTAATAAATATTTATTAAAAAAAAATTATGAGGCGTGCACTTTTGGATTTTCCAAATTATTTATATGTATGTACGAATATTGCGTATATTTCAGATTTACAAAAAATCCTGCTTTAAGGCTAAGGTGGATTGAATGCTGTGAGAGAAAATCAGAATGGACACCTCGGTACAGAAATAATAAAAATTTCTGGACCGATATTTATTTTATTGAATATAATATGTGATGTGTTGAATAAATACATATTCAAATACAAATAAAATGGCGTTTTATTGTTTTTTCGTATGCATATAATAATAATGAAAACGTTACAAATGACCTGTGTAGTATTTTTTATGAATATAATATTAATGTTATTTCTAATTTCAACAAAATTATTATTTTTGTAATATCGATATGGTTACATCCCTTTAGAGCGATTGTATTATTACGTATATGTATAGAGATTTTTCTGTGTAATCGATGTATGTGTGCAAAAACATGCTAGTCTGTCCATTTTGTAATAGTTTGAGTTTGTAAAGACACAAATTATTTTTGTGAATGTGTGATTGTGTTTCAAAGTGTGAGTTACCCTCCCCGCACCAAAACCGGCAGAAAGTTTAGTTAGAACATTTGCCAGCGTGCTCCATCCATTACTTAATGATCTAAGCGTGTATTTGATCAAAAGCAGTTTATCACAATAAAACTAAATATGCTCGATAGCAAATTACCGAGTGTTAAATAAGCGGGTAGAGATTGTCTAATCTAAAAATGAACGCCCCTCCACTGTGTTTACGCTCACATTCAAAGTACGTGTATAGACGCAATACACACAAATTGGTCTGCCTCATTGGTCGTTCAGTCCTCCAGTCCCGTCCATGCCCGAACGACAGGACCAGTTGGCCAACTAGTGCATAAATGACGCGATGCACGACAGAACGGACGTGTCATTCCGTACATAGCGCGCTCTCCCCGCCATACAATGCTAGGCACCTGAACTGATCGCCCGATTAGTTGACAAATCAGTGCGCGAAAGTCAAAGTTTGCAGTAGAATCGCCGCGCGCACACATATAAAAGTGGTTCAATAATTATTTGTCCTCACACATTGAAACAATTAAGTTTAGTGGAAGGGCGTTCATTTTTAGATTAGACAATCTCTACCTAGTTAAAGTAAATTTTGAGGGTACTTTTGTCCACAGAGTATAATATATGGGTATTTATCTGTGGACATCTTTGTAATATGACACTGACGGACTAAATGTGACTTTGACATCTGACACCTTCGCTATGCTTTGGCCGAAGCGCTTACCAACAATTAACAAAGTTTTAATTAAATTCCGGAGTTGTTGTTTAAAAATGAATAATTTACTGAAATTCCTGTAAAAATCGCTACAATGTCGCATAATATCGACTGGGACGTTGAAAAATATAGAGAGGAACATGAAAGTGAAGAACATTGGCAGTTAAGGAAGGCTTTCATAGAAAGATGGAAGGAAAACTATTCAGAAGAAAGATTAATATGTCTAGCGCAAGTATTTGTCAATATAGAGTTTATGGGATGCAGATATCCTATAGAAACTATGAAAGAAGTAGCAGCACTATCAAAAGAGGTACTAGAAGTTCTAACCTAGATTTTTCAGAACAAAGCTTAGTAATTAGAGATTAATGACGGTTGATTTGGATAAAAAAGATCTGTTAAAATATTAAGTACATTATTGATACATCATACCATACAAGGGAAGTGTAAACAGTGATTACTACTTGTAATAATAATTTCTATTTTACTTGTTAAAGGTAACATCAATATAGTTTGACACTCATATTCTTAGGCAATAACGCTATTTAAATTCCTTGTACCAATACAGTTATATTTCATTTTACTATTACTATTAACTATAATACAAAAACACTTGTTGACTTGACGAGAACAAAATAAAACAATTACCAACTTCGTCAAGGTGGTTCCTTGTATGAAAAGTTATATCCACAATATGTTAATTCACAAAAAATTGCAGGTAGCCATCAACTACAGAAAACAAAAGAAAACTAAACTACAAAGAACATTTGTATCCGCATCTGACGCAGCGGAAGATCGCGCGAAAGGCATTAAAAGAGAAGGCGGAGTTATCAAAGACTCCCCACCGGCTAAATCTAAAAAGATCGAATTCGTACCACAAGGACAAAGTGTCGTAATCACAGAACAAGACTCCGATGATAATGATGATGAGAAATGTGTAGAACAAAATGATGATGATGATGAAAAGCATACAGAACAGAATGATGATGTAAAAAGTGAAGTAAATACTAGCACGATTGATAAAAATGCACGGTTTAACAATTATAGAGAAGAAATGGGGAAAATACAGTGTGTTGATGTGGGTAGTTTTAGAGAGAATATGTTCACAACTCCGTTTGGACGGTTTGTGCTCTTGGTGCGGCCGTGGGCGTCTAAACAGACTAATATACAAGGTAAGAAACATATGAACTTATTACGTGAAGAATAAATAATGCTTGTTAAGAATTTGTCGTATAGAAAACCAAATGTGATGGGGATTTTATGCAACTTCATTATGTAACCTGTGTTGTGTAAAAGACAATATCGTTAATACTTATAAGTGTTGTGTTATGTGTTAATACAAATAGTATTCACTTCACAAGTTACATTTTAGTTTAACCACCATCATGACTTCTCAGTTTGTATCATAAACGTTTTTTGATAAATTTATTAAAGCAATCAATTTATATTAACTGGTAATGAATCCATATTTATAGCTAATAACGTTGATAAAAAATGACCGCCTCCTTGGTGCTGTGGTTGACGCGTGAGCGTAAAACCGAGGGGTCCCGGGTTCGATTCCCGGTGGAGACGACAAAAAAAATGTCTCGGCCTGGCAGGACACAGAAGGCTGATCACCTACTTGTACCTAAAGAAAATCGATCAGTGAAACAGATGTATAATGCATCTGCCCCTTACCCTAGGGGACAAGGGACTTCACTTACTTTACGTTGATAAAATCGAAGCCGTAGCACAGCCACATAGGTTAAAAAAAGTATATCTCCTCTTATTTGTTATTATAGCACATAAATCAATGCCACATTTCATAAAAATTTTTTCAATGATTTTCAAATGAGAGAGTAACAAGCATACAACATAAAATTTAATAAACTTTCACATCATTACATAGCATAAAACAAACTGTCCGCCGTCTGTGTCTTAATGCTTAGATCTTCAAAATTACGCATTTGCGCAACATATTTTGATGCTAGGCAACGTTTTTTTAATACAAAGAGTGGTTCTTGAGGAGGGTTTTAGTGTAATATTTATAAATTGTTAAGTTTCATAGGCAGCGGGCCAAGCCGCGCGCGGAACGCTAGATTATAATATTAGCGGATTAAACTGAATGTAGTAGGCTTTAATAATAATCTACCATTCTAATTTCGATTAGACATAAACCTATGAATGTTTAAAATATGTATAATATTTAAAAAATCTTATTTTTACAGCTAGCGCGCAAGCATGTCACCTAATACTTGCGACACGATATAAACCGCCGGTTTACTCGTTAACACTCAACGGAGTTTTATTAGCGGAAGCCTCCGGTGAGAGCAGAGCGGAGGCGAGGTGCATTGTGGAGACACTGGCTTGGAATGTATGTACGATGTAAGAGTGTTGCTAATAATATATCTAATTATCTAATATGATGATGAGATGTATGGATGTATGGATGTTTGTTACTCTTTCACGTAAAAACTACTGAACCGATTACAATGAAATTTAGCACACGTATAGAGGGTAACTTGGATTAACACATAGGATAGTTTTTATCCCGGAAATCCCACGGGAACGGGAACTATGCGGGTTTTCCTTTGCAAACGCGGGCGAAGCCGCGGGCGGAAATCTAGTCATCTATATCTTCACCTATAAGAAACTACAGGAAAGTTCTTTGGCATATTATGATAAAATATGCTGTTACATATTTTGTATAACCTCCTCTTTTTTTGAAGTTAAAAATTAAATTGTAATACTGACATGATTTAAAAGAGCAACTATGGAGTTTCTTGCCGGTTCTTCTCTGTAGATACTGCTTTCCGAATCGGTGGTAAATGTTAAAAATATGCAATGACGATTCTAATGTGCTTCTCTAATTGAATAAATGTTTCAGTATATAAAAAAAATGAGGAAAGACTTGTAGGTTGTATAAAAAACTCAACAACAATTCCTTAAAAACAATACTAACTGTTTTCAAATTAAAAAATCATCAAAATAGGTTTACCCAGTCGAAAGTCATAAGGAAATAAACACAATAAAAATACACTTATATAGAGAATCTTCTCTTTTTGAAATCAGTTGAAAACTATGTAAATACTGTCAATATTAAGAATGATTTTGTTGTTTTATGCGACTACCTATTAATATTTTTCATTATTTTTCTAATAAGTACATATGAATTTTCTACTTTTCTTTTAACTGAGAAAGTTTTTCGTTTGAAAGGCATAATTATATCATGACACAGTTACCGATGATTACAAATATGTCTTATTACACGCTTTTTATTAGCTTCACCTGTATGTTTGAATGTAACCGACTTCTTTAGGCGCGATTTTGACCCACTTTAAACGGCCAGATTTCGTTCAAACTTTGTAGATTTATTGGGGACAGATGACAACACATACACTAATTTGGTAAAATTTTCAATTTTTTAGTTCGGTTTTCTATAAAAAGCGTGTGTTTTAGTTTTTAAACTATTATTATTTTATTATTTCCAGAGATTAACAGCATGTTCCGTGAGCCTAATGGTCAAGGAACAATTTAGAGCGCATGGTGACAAGGAAATATCGATAAGCGATGTATCAGGGAAGAGGGAGGAATTTGGCACGCCTGTTGAAAATAGTGTTGCTACCAAGTGAGTATCATCATTACAATCCATAATAATATTATAAATGCGAAAGTAACTCTGTCTGTCTGTCTGTTACTCAATCACGCCTAAACGACGCAACCAATTTGCATGAAATTTGGTATGGAGATATTTTGATACCCGAGAAAGGACATAGGCTACCTTTTATTGCGAAATATGTACTACGGGCGAAGCCGGGGCGGACCACTAGTATAGTATAAAACAAAGTCGCCTTTTCTGTCCCTATGTCACTTTGTATGCTTAAATCTTTAAAACTACGCAACGGATTTTGAAACAGTTTTTTTTTGAAAGAGGTTTTAGTATATAATTTATTATGTATGCTTAAATCTTTAAAACTACGCAACGGATTTTGAAACAGTTTTTTTTGAAAGAGGTTTCAGTATATAATTTATTAGGTTTTAGACAAAGCGGGCGAAGCCGCGGGCGGTAAGCTGGTTGTTTATCTTATATATAAAAATGAATCGCAAAATGTGTTGGTAAGCGCATAACTCGAGAACGGCTGAACCGATTTCGATAATTCTTTTTTTATTATATTCCTTGAAGTACGAGGATGGTTTTTATGTAGAGAAAACGTAAATATGTACCACGGGCGAAGCCGGGGCGGACCGCTAGTATGAATTAAATATGTTTGGAGGGACTTTACTATGTGAGTGAGAATAGGATCGATTATGCGCCATTTTATCAAGAAAACATAACATTTAATTAAATTTCCTAGGAAGGCAAGTTTGTTAGTAATTACTATTAGTTTAAGGGTAATTTTCCACCAGATATATGCTATGTAACTATGCTGCAAAAATGGTATAGCTATTTTATAAATATTTCGGGACAATTATTCACACACGGCATGAATTTTTTATTTACTAAATTAATACATAAAGTCATTGAGATTAATATTCTTAGTGGAATCGCATAGGACATAGGTTATATACTTTATTATATGTATTACTAGCGGTCCGCCCCGGCTTCGCCCGTGGTACATATTTCGCAATAAAAGGTAGCCTATGTTCTTTCTCAGGGTCTAAAGATTATCTGTGCCAAATTTCATCAAAATCGGTCCAGTAGTTTATGCGTGAAAACCATACATACATACATACATACAAACCTTTCCTCTTTATAATATTAGTATAGAAGTGTAGACTACCTGCTCGCTCTTATTTTCATTATTTATTCAACTTTATTAAGCACTGAAGATAAACAATATATCACCTAGTCGGGGATTTTTATTTATGTATAAAAATCATGGGATAAAAAATATTTCACCTAGTCGATTTTTTTAAATTTATGAATTAAAATTAGTTTTTAATTATTTTTATAGGATGATGAAACTCATGGGTTGGAAGGGCGGAGGGCTGGGTGCAGACGCGCAGGGCATAGAGGAACCGATTAAGCCTAATTTACAAATGGTATGTACATATTTTCTTTTTGCACGCCTCATAAGCGAAGCGTTGAGGTGGGTACTACTGTCACTTCGCGCAAAACATCTGATTTTTCAAACTTAAAATGTCTTTATGTATCATACATTGCACTTGTAAGATAATACATACACACACATATTAAGAACAAACACTATTTTTAACGTTCATGATATTTTTGATGTCATTTTTGTTATTTAAACTAGTTAAAAAACAGTTTAAAAAAGTTCTGTCTTGGACGTCCGTGTGTCTGTATGTGCGGATCCTTTTTCTTGTTAACACGATAGCGACCGAAATACTTTACTAATCGAGTCTTTTTTTTTCTCTTACGCTTGAGTATGCTCAGGAATAGAACCCTTTCATTTTTCAGGGTCTGATTCGATGTGGTTTAATTGTTATTAAATAAACAAAAATAATAATTAATAAATATTTATTAAAAAAAAAATATGAGGCGTGCACTTTTGGATTTTCCAAATTATTTACAAAAATTATCTTTTTGATTAAATATTGTAGTAAACAATTTAAATGATTTTTTTTTGGATTATATTTCACAGATATCATAAGATAACAGTCATTACCATCAATTTACTTTTAATTTATATTGATTTTGTTTTATCAATTTCTATTTTATTAATTGCTTAGACATTGATATTTTTATACCCATTCTCTTTGTGTTTGATCTGATTGCTACATAACACCACTTGAATTACATGATAAATTGTTGCAACATACACATTTCATATAATACCAGCTGTGCCACGCGGTTTTACCCGCATTGCTCCTCTCCTGTTGGTCTTAGCGTGATGATATATTATATATAGCCTATAGCCTTTCTCGATATATGGGCTATCTAACACCGAAAGAATTTTTCAAATCGGACCAGTAGTTGCTGAGATTAGCGCTTTCAAACAAATAAAGTCTTCAGCTTTATAATATTAATATATTAGTAACTAGAGGTCCGCCCCGGCTTCGCCCGTGGTACATATTTCGCAATAAAAGGTAGCCTATGTCCTTTCTCGGGTATCAAAATATCTCCATACCCATGCAAATTGGTTCAGTAGTTTAGGCGTGATTGAGTAACAGACAGACAGACAGAGGTACTTTCGCATTTATAATATTAGTATGGATTAGTATAGATTGTATAATATTATACATATGTTTATATTTATTACCAGGTAAACCGAGCAGGCCTCGGCAGCACAGTATCCGACATTCGTGCGCTACGTCGTGCGGGTTTCGAACTAATGAACAGATATCTAGCCTCAGATGCACTCGATGTAGAACTTGTGTTTAGTAGTGAATTTGGGAAGGAAGAAAGAGCGGTATTGCATCAGTGTGCGAAGCGAGTGGGGCTCGGGTCAAGGAGCTATGGGGATAAGGACAGGTGGGTTCTTAAAACTAAAATCTTTAAAAAAAATCTTTAAAACTACGCAACGGATTTTGATGCGGTTTTTTTAATAGATAGAGTGATTCAAGAGGAAGGTTTTAGTTTATAATTTATTAGGTTTGAGACAAAGCGGTCGAAGCCGCAGGCGGTAAGCTAGTTATACAGGGTTACAGAAAAAGTCGATGTAGATCCGTTAAGGGCACATAGTACACATCATTTCTGAATGATTTCACTCCGGAACCCCCCATCCTAAACTTAACCGTTTTCGAGATATTCGAGTTTTAATTTTTTTTATGAAAATGCCCAATTTTTCGGCTATTCAATTGAATATTTTGAATTTTTTTGACTCTTATGATTATTTTTTTGGTTTTTTACATGAAGAATGAGATGCTTAATTACCTCAATGACTAAAATTGCACGTAAGTTAACTAAATAGGTCATGGTAGACGATTGAAACTTTAGAAAATAAGTACAAATTATAAAAAAATATTTTTCTTTTCTGGATATCTCAAAAAAATATTATGGCACTTGCTCTGCAGATGTGCTTAAAAACATCTACATTTTATCAGCTATCCAACGAGGTATAACACTCTAGGGTATTTATTAACCTCAAAGGTGAAACTTAGTTTCTAAGGCTACATGGCAGTCAGAATAAATAGCCCTTATTTAATCTAATTAATTTGACTTAAGTTCAGCATCATCATTTCAGCCTACTGGCTTCCACTATTGAACATAGGCCTCCCTCGGCTAGGTACAACCTTCATGCATCCATCGATTAAGTTAATTTTCTTCTTATGTCGTTAGCAGCATTAATTATCCTTTCTTTGAGAACTTCCACTGACGATATGGGGTTGGGCTCACTGTAAACGAGGCTCTTCATGTGCCCACATACATAAAAATCAATGGGGGTCAGGTCGGGACATCTGGGTGGCCAGGGTAAAGGCCCACCTCGTCCAATCCATTTGTTAGGATAGTTAGTGTACAACCATTCCCTAACGCTTCTTCTGAAATGAGCAGGGCAGCCATCATGTTGAAACCACATGTCCCACAGTAATTGTAATTGCAGATCATTAGTAGGTGACTCAAGTCACACACATAAGTCGTGTGGGGATCCGAAAGCACAATTATTCGCATCTACCATGGACGAATCGCATGAGCAGACTAAAATGGATGGCAAGCAAACAAACGACCAAATACAAAACAATGGGCATGTTGTATCCCCAAACTTGTTTTTGCACATTATTTTTCTCACTCTCATCTGCATAAATCGTAAGTTGTCTCGCTCACACGCACCGGATTAACTTGAAGGACAATAGCCGAGGGACCCGTTAGACCTACTACCTGAACCTTTTCAACTATGTTTTTTTCTATGACTTTAAATACAACCCTAGGTTGTTATACCTCGTTGGATAGCTGATAAAATGTAGATGTTTTTAAGCACATCTGCAGAGCAAGTGCCATAATAATTTTTTGAGATATCCAGAAAAGAAAAATATTTTTTTATAATTTGTACTTATTTTCTAAAGTTTCGATCGTCTACCATGACCTATTTAGTTAACTTACGTGCAATTTTAGTCATTGGGGTAATTAAGCATCTTATTCTTCATGTAAAAAACCAAAAAAATAATCATAAGAGTCAAAAAATTTCAAAATATTCAATTGAATAGCCGAAAAATTGGGCATTTTCATAAAAAAAATTAAAACTCGAATATCTCGAAAACGGTTAAATTTAGGATGGGGGGTTCCGTAGTGAAATCATTCAGAAATGATGTGTACTACATGCCCTTAACGGATCTACATCGACTTTTCCTGTAACCCTGTATATACAACTTTCCAACATCATTCAATGGGGCGATAACAGCCAGTCGAGTAGACTGGTCGAGGACTTTTTTTCGATGGAGAAATTCCACCTTCGTCTACAAGTTAGTAAATAGGGGAAGAGTTTAGTGGCCAGTGTGGTATAGACACGGAATAGCAAGCTGGTATAGACTGGGAAAATAATTACTTATTATAAAAAAGGGATTAGCAACAAATACAAATACAGAGCAAATATATTTTCACTTAACATCAGTTTGAACACAGATCTTATACTCATTAAAACAACTGCATTGATTATCATATATTTAGTATGCAAATTAATTGAGCAAAAAAAATTAATAAAGGAGTACCGTCCGCGGCTTCGCCCGCTTTGTCTAAAACCTAATAAATTATATACTTAAACCTTCCTCTTGAATTACTCTATCTATTAAAAAAAAACGGCATCCAAATCCGTTGCGTAGTTTTAAAGATTTAAGCATACAAAGGGACATAGGGACAGAGAAAGCGACTTTGTTTTATACTATGTAGTGATGAGCAATAAGGTAAGCTTTTATTTATTTTATCTTCTTTTTGCAGATTTCTTGTGGTACGGAAGAAATTGGATCCGTTTTCACTAGTTCGAGCTGTGGTGGAGAAAGGAGGAGACACTCCTAAATATCAAGTGTTTATACCAACTACATTAGCAAATGGAAGATGATAAATAAATGAATTGTATAAATTTTTGTTTTATTTCCAACTACCCTCATATTTTTCAATAGCGTGACAAATAAATGTTTAATTGTATAAATTTTTCACCTAATTTTCCCAAAATTGCTATTGTCTTTCACAATAATTATTTAAATATAAGTTTGTAAGAGATAAGCTATCTACAATAAAAAGAGATTTTGAGTTTTTAAAATGCTTTTAATAACTCAGGCCCCGGAATCACAGACACAATAGAAAATCTATTGTGTCGTGGACCGATCGGGCCGTTCGGGGATCAATGGGTTAAAAATACAGTATGTTAGAGTATTACACACTAACTAGGAAATGCCTTTCGTAATATTTAAAAATTGTGTATTCCTATTAGTTGAAAAAGCAAGGATTTACATAGGTAATATTTTTTTTAAATAATTTACGAAAAATTTTGGCTATCTGTATCTGTGATATAATTGAGGTTTTGGAGAAAACTATTTGCATTATACATATACATACTTTATTGTCGAATAAACGACTTGTGTATGAAGAATGGGTCACTAGTTTTTTTTATAAATTAATTAATAAAGAGAGCATAAAATGTTTAGTCTACAGTCTACACCTAATATTAACTATATATAGGCAACTAGCATGTGCTCCGCGGTTTTACTCGCAGTGCTCCGCTCCTGTTGGTCTTAGCGTGATGATATCATAATATAGCCTTTCTCGATAAATGGGCTATCTAACACCGAAATAATTTTTCATATCGGACCAATAGTTTCCGAGATTAGCGCGTTCAAGTGAACAAACAAACTCTTCTGCTTTATAATATTAGTATAGATTAATAATTATCAAAATTCGTTACTTGCTTCATTGATCGTGAGTCAAATAAAATTTAATATTATTTCGTACGCCTTCGTGCCGCCCATAATTATTCTTAGCCGCCAAACATCTTCCTCCCATCGCATCGTGGCGATAATTAATTGATTAGTATTCCGTTTCAGTATTTTTCGAATAACTGCGGGTGCATATTTAGAAGATCATTATCACACTGTTTTACCGATACCGTTCTACAGATAATTATCTAATTAATACTTTGTATTCAGTAAAGAAATATACGGGCAAACAATTAAAAAACACTGATGAATCGAAACTTACACTGTATAAAAGCAAAAGTTTTCCAAAAATTTTCACAGTTTCAAAGTTCGAACTTCGCAGTTCCCGCTATATTTAATTTCAAAAATGGCGTCAAAGTTCACAATTATTTTCGCTGCGTTCTGTGTATTTTATCTTTTGGTAAAAGTTGACAGTTCTTTCATAAAACCAAATAATGTTCCTAGGGTCGGCAGAAGCAATGAAGCTGATGGCCCTTTTGATCAAAGTATGATGGGATATGTAATTAAAACAATTCCAAGTAAAAATATTCCAAGAATGGGAAGAAGAAATTTTGATTCAGTAAGAAAATTTTTACTATTTTAAAAATGTGCACAACCATATTGTTAATTGTTATATTTTAAGCTATTGCATAGCTTCTATCGCGGGCCTTGAGCGCGGGGACCGAATCGAGAAATTCCGTAACGAAAAAACCTCACGCTGCCCACTCCGACGGGCACGGAGGTGTGGCTTGATGGCATGCTATGCAATAGCTTTACCGCGGCAGTCCCCGAGTGCCACACGTCTTTTTTATTTTATTTTGTTTTGCAGGGCAGTCGTTTTGATATTCCTAAACTGTATCAGCTCCCGGCAAATGATATGCAATATTATGGAGGTGAGGTTCTTATTATTTTAATTTTTAAACGAAATTCAAAATTATATTCTTATTATTCTAAAATATGGTTCTAATGTTCTATCAATAGATAGAAAATAGGATGCTAAAAATGGTTTAAAGCTTAGGTAATGTTTTTTTACAGATGAAAACAATTTGCAAGGCGAACAAGAGCAAGAACAACAATTTTTCGGGAACAAGTAAATAAAGAAGTCACCATTTTAAATACCGAATGATCAATAAAGTTTGTGAGCAGTTCTAGTCCCTAATTAATTCAACCTAGTTAATAAATGATGCATCAATATAACTATCTTTTATTGAAATCCTTATATTATTATTATTTTGTTGTCACCCTAGCGGCTAGGTTGTCTATTACATTAGATAAAGATTGCTTACAATTTAACTCAAATATCTAATCTAAATTCTAAACACAGTTTCTGTAGGTTGAAATTTGATAAAATTAAAATGTTGAAACTTTGTGTTCATACTTAGTCACTCGTAAAATTATTTTGTGGATAAAATTAAACAAGCCAAATAATCTCGTCTTATTATATATATATAAATCTCGTGTCACAATGTTTGTCCTCAATGGACTCCTAAACCACAATATAACCGATTGCAATAAAATTCGCACACCATGTGCAGTTCGATCTAACTTGAGAGATAGGATAGTTTAAACATGTAGGTACCACGGGCGAAGCCGGGCGGACCACTAGTTGTAAATATAAATGAAAGGATATATACCGTAAAACGGGGTGAATAAGGACTCAGGGGTGAATAGGGTCAAATCGAGGAATCTAGTTTCGAAGCCACAAAATAAAAAAACAAGAACTTCCAATTGCTACCTTTTTTTTCTTCTAAAAGTAGAATATATTATCTTCTAACTGGCAACACCGAAGCATTGTGAAGTTAGGGCGTATTCAGAAAGAAAGCTTGAAACTTATAAGCGCTTATCGGTGCTTGTCATGTTCATATATTTTCCTGCGCGGGTTACCAGCACTGACAGGAAAATATATGAACATGACAAGCGCCGATAAGCGCTTATAAGTTTCAAGCTTTCTTTCTGAATACGCCCTTAGTAAAAGGTGTCAAAAATCTTTTTTCAAATAAGACTGTAGATGTGAGGTTGCGGTATTGTCCCATAAGTTGACCGTTTTTTGGAAATTCAAGTGTTTTTTTGACAACGTGTGGAGTTAGCCAACGATATAATATCTTTAGGAAGCTACACAAAAAGAGAAAAGTCTAGATTTTACATAGTTTTTGTTTGCGATCGTTTTCTTTAAAACCTCTGGGATTATTTATTTTTCGAGGTGAATAAATACGGTAACGGGGTGACAAGGGACGGCTAAAGTACAAATAGAGTCGCCTATACTTGGTAAATAGGGACATATGAAAGTTGATTAGGAACGGTAAAGTTTGAATAGGGTCAGGGCTGCTACAACATGAATTGAACATTTTACCGCATTGTTTTGCATGATTTCACTTTTTATTAAAATAAGGAATTTTCATTTTATGCATGCGTACAAGGCGAACTAATGAGATGTAATAAGAGATACATAGGTACGTACTTGTATGATTTAAAAAACAAGCCTACAAACAAATAATAAAAGTACGTAGTGTGTTTAACTAACAATATATGGGTCTTCGTTGTTTTATACATTTTAATATTTAACTTTTACGGTTTCTTTATTCTGTGAATTTCTTTACGCTTTTTTTTCAACATAAAAAAAACCTGGAGGTTCTAAATTCGACTGTATGTTTTTTGTTTGGTTTGTATGTGGCGCTATTACTCCGTCATTATCGTGAATTGATTTTGATTATTTTTTTGTTGTATCATAGGATATAACATCAGAGCAGGCCTCATAATAAATTTTATCAAAATTGGTTCATCATTTTTTTTAGAAAATTGACGAAAAAGATAAACATGTATGCACATTTTTACAGAGATTTTATAGTAATATTATAACGCTAAGTAGCTTTCTGCAAGATATCGAAGTCGATCGGTTTTAACGTTTTTAGCGTACAATAAAAGATTTTGGATTTATTGTATTATTTTTATTTCCAAAAATTTTAAATTTAATGAAGAAAATTAAACTTTTAGCAGAAGGTAATTAGTTCTTTTTTTTAAATAGGAAAGAGACAACCCTACTAGTTTTTCCCAAGTTACCCATGTCTCGTTCCAGGTCACCCCACTTCAAGTATGAATAGGGACAGCCTATATTTTTCTTAAAATATCTAAATTTTACCTAATTCTGGGGATATTTTTAACATTTACGAAAAGTATTAACTGCCGGAAACCCTTGGAAAGAGTTATCAATATTGCATTCGTCCTACAACATCGATTAATTTCAGTGACAAGTTCGATTTTGTCCCTTTTCACCCCATTTTACGGTACCAACTATTACAACTTTTCTAATGTAATGCAGCTAGAGCTGCCATAAAATTTTACACCAAAAAGCTACTTGCATTGGGATAAATTCACAATAAGGGCTACGGTTAAATCGCCTTGGTTTTTAATTTTGAACCGAAAATCTTATGATTATAACTTACTTACTATGATTATCACTTAATGATCTAAGACTTTATAGGATAGATGGAAGCGGCTCAATTTAATTTTTAAACCCGCAATTTTGTAATTAAGAAAATGAGTAAAAATATCATACAGCATTAGCAATCGCGCAATGTAGGTAATTCCCAGTCCAAAGGAATGGAATCAATGGAATCAATGGAACGACATGGAAACTATACGCCTGAGTGCAAGACATGCATAATGGGTGATTGCTGCGCAGATTTTAACGAACAACGGATTAGCAGCTAAAGTCTAAAAATACTAATATATTATTTATATTAGTATTTTTAGTATTTATATTATATTAGTTAATATATTATTTTTCTCTTTGTTATTAGCTCCAGCCAATAGCGGGACTCCACAGGACTCCACCAATGTCCAGCATAAAATAAGTTTATCAATAAGCATGCGCCTTTGTCAATTATTACTGTCATTGTCAATTTTAACTTGTTAAACTCACCTATAATTGAAATTCTTACCAACCACAGAACAGTAAAGTAGATAGAAGTGTGATGTGGGCGTGGCCCACGTGTCACTTGTAAGGTAAGATCACCTAACTTGCTCTCAGTTGTGCGCAGAAAAATATTCGAGTCGGTTGTCAGCTGTCAAACCTTTTTTCCGTATTTATTCATTAATTAGGACGTGTTGTTCGGTATAAGAGTGCAAAAATGATAGCAGACGAAATAATATCAGCAATGGAGGCATTTCATACCATCGGTAAGTCTTATTTTTATTTATTTTACATATAATATTTTATGTTATATCTTCGCTTGTAATTTGTCAAAATTGTATACAAATATCTAGTCAAAATGAACCTTAATCCGTAAGAAATTAGTACTATTATAGATTGAACAGCAAACAAGAATTTCTGGAATATTATTGCAATAAACAAACGAATGTCGCTTTAGTGATGCTTGTGGCGCATATCGACAGTATCGATACTTTAGAAAAGACAAACATTATAAATATTAAATTTTATTTTATTTTTCCTTAGCTTTCATTTGTCCAATTTATTTACAGATTTCCCAAAGAGGCTAATTTAAAAGAGAAATGGATAAATGCAACGTGACGAGTTAACTGAATGCCGAACAGCACTAAGCAGTCTAACAAAGGCCATCGATACAGCAAACCTACGGCAGTTCCAAGATTTAAAATAATGCATATTTTCTGTTTGTATTTTGTAAATATAGATTAATACTATTCTATTCCGTTTTTTATTTAATAATAATAATATAAAAAGCGGTACTTAGTAGTAATAAACATACTCCAAAATGTGACACATTATACTATACTCGTATAATAGAAAGAAAAAAAAATACACAAAAAATATTTATTTGTGAATTATCGATATCTCGATATCGATAACAAGGCTGACATCCCTCAGGGCATAGCATCAGATAAATATCAAGTTAATGTCATTAATGTTGAGTGACACAAATTTCAACCTTATCTCTATGTGTTGAGGTTCAAAGTTATATCTATCGAAAACTAACGCCCTCTGTTGTGGAGTAGCTGAATGTTTTTCGAATTTGGAATTTCTGTGCAATGAGAAACAAAACAGCTAATATACCTAGAGATGTTATACTAAAATAAACCGTAACATGGTGCGTTAGGGTACATATTGAAATGCTGAATTTATAACCTAAGTCAGTTTTTACTCAAATTAAGCTGTCCAATCAAAGGCATAGTTTACTTGTAGTGTACTGTATAACTATCGGTTTAAATGTGTGGGTTTGGCGACACTGGTTTTCATACTAATTATGACATTATCGCACTTCTATTTGTTTTTATTGTTCTGTGTTACCAACTTTATCACAACTAATAAACTAAAATTATAATTTACACCTAGATTAATTTACTATAAATATATAATATATATTAACAATATTGAGTAGCCTATTTCGTTTGTTTTTAATTAACTCTCATATCATTTATTATCTGTCTGAATTAACAGTACTAATTTTTATGTTGTGTATCTATATATTGTGTTTGTCTCTTTTTGTTTTAGGTATATCTGTGTTTTGATTGACATCGGTATATTAATGTTAGTTTCTCAAGCGTGTATAAAGGCCGCTGCATACGTGACGGGAAAATACCTCGGACGGGACGTGAGCGGGACGGGCACGTGATTGCCTCGTTCACAACGGGAACGTGGAGCAAACGCATACGCACCGTGACGTGATTCTGATCTAACGTGCTAGTGTTGTGAACAACGAAAGATGGATTTTTCAATTCAAGAATTGGCTTTAATTGCTATTGCTCTAGATGACGAAGAAGCTACGACCGTCAAGAAAACATTAACATCTTTGTAATCTACATTCTGCAAATAAAGAAATTTGAATTTGAATTTAAACTAAACAATACTGTTTTTGATTTATAAGCTTAAGATGTTTCATTTTTATATTTTTGGTAATAATGCCGCCATAAAACAAAAATATTATGCACTAAAATTATTTTGGCATTTTAAACATAAAATACCTACGTAATTCAGAACACGATGAAGTGTCACAGGAATCATCATAGGTGAAAAGGACTAAGTATAGTTAGGAATACCACAATATCTAAATATCTAAATATTGTGGGTTCGCTATACTATACAACGCTGGATATGAGCGAACACATTCGATTAGTTTTTCGTCGTCCATTTTCGATACTTGGAAGGCGTCACTACTAATCTCTCCGGCACGAACGGAGCGACTGTGCATACGTAGCGAAATCACGGACGGGACGGGGCACGTGCGGGACGGGACGTGCTAAACATCGTCGGCGACGATATTTTTCCCGTCCACGTTCCCGTCCCGTCGATGTTCCCGTGACATATGCGTATTTGGATACATTTTGTATGCAACGATGTTTCCAAAACTTCCCGTCACGTCCCGTCCGGGTAAAATCCCGTCACGTATGCAGCGGCCTTTATCTTCCCAACGTGACATTGGCAGAATTGTACTCAAACAAAATTGCCACCCTTCGAAAAAATTGAATTGAATTCTTCCCACTTCCCAGTTTTTAAACGATCGCCGCGGCCGATCTTCGATCGGCTTTAATATTTTTGTGGAAGTTTAAATAATTTTATATAAAACATTCTATGCTAGAAGATATATTAAATCACAGGCTAAAATGAAAATCAATATAATTTTTGACTAATTTAATACTTTTCGGGCTACCTTCAACATTTAGTTTTATTTTTGATATTCGACATATTTAGCAACAAAATTTGAAGGTATGCATGTGGAGGCTGCAAATTATATAAATTTTTAATATTTTACATGTCTGGTTATTTTTAACGAGTATCTTTTTCTTATTCATTTCGTCAATAATTATCAAAATTTTGATTTTTATTTTGTAATCTAAGTTAAGTACCATAATATTTATCCTTTGTTTTATTGTTTCAGTTATTAAAATGGCACCTGTAAATACAAGCAGGTATGTTTCAATGTGTGTGTTATATTTTTACTAGCTGTCCTCCCCGGCTTCGCCCGTGGTACATATTTACGTTTTCTCTACATAAAAACCATCCTTGTACTTCAAGGAATATAATAAAAAAAGAATTATCGAAATCGGTTCAGCCGTTCTCGAGTTATATACCAACACATTTTGCGATTCATTTTTATATATAAGAAGATATCTAGTGGAGCTAAAACAATTGCTTATGTATTGTTGAAGATATTAAAAACTAGCAGTCCATCTTGGCACTGCCCGTGGTACAATACAAGGCTTACAACACTCAGGGTTCACAAACATATCAAAAGCTCAAAGACTTTTGAAATAGGTCTAGTGGTTCCTGACATTAGTGCTTTGTAAAAAACAGGCAAATTCTTCAGCCTTTAATATATTGTTAGTATGTAATACGAATTTCTCAAATCGGACCAGTATTTGCTAAGATTAGCGCATTCAAACATACAAACATCAGCTTTAAATATTAGTATAGATTGCCTGAGCTCAAACAAAAAAGACACATTCATAACCATTTTAGAAATGTTCCTCAAATATCTATAATAATAATAACACTTTATAGTTTATACTTGGAGGAAATATTTTCACTAAAAAATTACTTTACCAAGTAATATATAATATTTTATTTTTATTACTGGGCAAATTATTGTCAGAAGAAAATAAACAGATATGATTTAATTATAAAAAGATTAGTTTTTATTAACAACAAGTTCTGCTTTTCAAGTGATTTTGCTTACTTCCAAGTATTGTTTACAATATATAAAGGATGTTTATCAAATCAGAACATTACATAGTGAAGAATGCAACAGGCAGCTGACAGCAATCCTATGTCTTTATCATATCAACACTAAAAGGGTTTTGGCAATAAAAGGGAAAATACTAACACATTTCATAAATAATGTATGACTTTCATTGTATAATTAATAATTAAATGGTAATGTTAATTAATATGATGAATTTCTGAGTTATATAGAAAAAATTTCTTTTATAAGAAATCTAGTCAATTACTTTTTTAAATAACTAGCTTTCTGCCTTGAGTTTTGTCTGTTTTGATAAAACACACATAGTTTCTGTTCTCATAGGATTTCCGGGATAAAACCTATCTTATCTCCTTTCTCAGACTTCAAGCTATCTTTGTGTCAAATTTCATCCAAATTGATTCTACAGATTTAATAGATGAAATTGTTCATAAGTTCATAGGTACTACCTTTTTTTTTTACAGGGGAAAACCAAAAGATGAAATACCATCCGAGTTCAAACTACAATGGCTGAACAGGACATTACAATTCATAAAAAACGACAAGGAATTAAAATTGCAGTATCCAGAACTGCCGATGGATAGAGTAAAGTTCCTCCAAGATATGATATCTTGCAGAAACTATGATCTAGGTCTTGGTTATAGGCAATTGTATTTGCCTCTATGGGAGGCGTTAAAAATTATCGGGGTGAAATACGACTTCAAAATGCGATTAGCGAGCACTAAGAATGATACTGGGTAAGTTTTTTAATCTTAATCTTAATACTATTATAAAGGTGAAAGTTTGTAAGTATGGATGTATGGATGTATGGATGTTTGTTACTCTTTCACGTAAAAACTACTGAACCGGTTACAATGAAATTTAGCACACATATAGAGGGTAACTTGGATTAACACATAGGATAGGTTTTATGCCGGAAATCCCACGGGAACGGGAACTATGCGGGTTTTCCTTTGAAAACGCGGGCGAAGCCGCGGGCGAAAATCTAGTATATAATAATACTAGCCCGCGGTTTCATCCGAGTAATAGAGTTTTTCCTATTTATCCTATGGGAATATCAGAATAAGAAAACGCTAAGTTACTCATTATTACATCAGTTATCTGTCAGTGAGAGTCCCCTCAAAATTGGTCCAGCCATTCTAGAGAATAGCCGGTACAAACAGACAAAATTACTATTATGTTATCAGTGGAGTGTAAAAACTAAAAATAAACTGATGAAATTATTATATTGACATCAATTCTTGTTAAATGTGAAAACTGCATTGCGAATTGGTGATTTATAATTTAATTATTATTATTTATAAACAGTAGCGAATTGAAAATATATGAATTTTTTGAAACTATTATTATCAGACCAGACTGACTTATGAGTGTACAAGTCATACACAAAACAACAATAATTTTTTTATAGTAGGATGCCAAGTTCAAATAGTCATATTTAAGTTAAATAATTCGGTCAAGATGTTTTAAAGGATAACCAAAACCATTTTACGCGCATTGCTCCGCTCTTGTTGGTCTTAGCAAGATGATATATAACCTATAGCCTTCCTCAATAAAAGGGCTATCTCACACGGAAATAATTTTTCAAATCGGACCAGTAGTTCCCGAGATTGGCGCGTTCAAACGATCAAACAAAATCTTCAGCTTTATAATATTAATACCTATAGATTTTTAAGCTTTAAAACTATATATTAAATATTATAATAAGCATGTTTTTTTTCAGAGTTTTATCCTTGGAAAAGATTTCGAAGAACATGAAGCCAGAAATGGTTTGGTAAGTTTTATTTTTTTCAATATTCTGTGAATTTCTGTGAATTTCTTTACGCTTTTTTTTTTTTTTTTTTTTTTTTTTTTTTTTTTTTTTCAACATAAAAAAAACCTGGAGGTTCTAAATTCGACTGTATGTTTTTTGTTTGGTTTGTATGTGGCGCTATTACTCCGTCATTATCGTGAATTGATTTTGATTATTTTTTTGTTGTATCATAGGATATAACATCAGAGCAGGCCTCATAATAAATTTTATCAAAATTGGTTCATCATTTTTTTTTTTTAGAAAATTGACGAAAAAGATAAACATGTATGCACATTTTTACAGAGATTTTATAGTAATATTATAACGCTAAGTAGCTTTCTGCACCCGGACGAGTGCTGGTAATGGCAATGGATTGGTTGGGTGGAAGACTGAAAAAACTCTTTACCCAATGTCTTCTTGACGGCACTTTTCCACGCCAATGGAAGATAGGAAGGCTTGTGTTGTTACGAAAAGAAGGCCGTCCAATGGACTCTCCTTCGGCATATAGGCCAATAGTCCTATTGGACGAAGTAAGCAAGCTTTTCGAGCGAGTAATTGCTAGTCGGCTGGTTCAGCACTTGGAGGGTGTTGGTCCCGATCTAGCCGACTGCCAGTTTGGTTTTAGGAGGCGGCGCTCAACTCTCCACGCAATCTTGCGTGTTAAGAATATAGTGGACCAAGCAGTTGCTCGTGGCAAGTTCGTCATCGCGGTGTCTCTAGATATAGCCAACGCATTCAACACCCTTCCTTGGGCTACGATCAGGGAAGCATTACGGTTCCACGGGGTGCCTCCTTACCTGTGCCATATCGTGGAATCGTACTTATCTGAGAGGTGGGTTGAATATCCTGGGAGGCTTGGCTGGCAGCGCCGAGAAATCACATGTGGTGTTCCACAGGGGTCGGTTCTGGGACCACTCCTGTGGAACATTGGTTATGATTGGGTGCTGCGAGGTGCCACTGTCGAGGGTACCGAGTTGACATGTTATGCCGACGACACTTTGATAACTGCTGGAGCGAAGACTTTTGCTGAGGCAGCCTTGCTGGCAGAGACTGGAACAGCCCAGGTAATCGCACGGATCCGTCAAATAGGTCTAGAGGTTGCCCCATCTAAATCGGAAGCTATATGTTTCCGCGGTTCACGACGAGCTCCTCCACCTGGGTCTTGTCTGAATGTGGGAGGAGTGTCCATTGCCATTCAGCCGTCAATGAGGTATCTGGGACTCATATTGGATAGCAAATGGACCTTCTATCCGCATTTCAAATGTCTGTCGCCCAAACTTCTACGAGTAGCGGGCGCTCTAAGTGGTTTACTGCCCAATATTAAGGGACCAAATGAATCGTGTCGCAAGCTGTATGAGGGGATTGTGCGGTCGATGGCTCTTTATGGAGCTCCTGTCTGGGCTGACTCGTTGACGAGCCGAAATATCAGCCTCTTACGTAGGCCTCAAAGGATGATGGCAATCAGAGTCGCCCGGGCATACCGTACAGTCTCTTATGACGCAGCTTGCTTACTAGCGAGATGTCTCCCCTGGGACTTGGAAGCGGAGATTCTCTCAACCATGTTCCACTGGCGAGAAGACGTAGGCCTGCATCGGAGCATATCTCCTATAGATATGGACAGGCGTAGGGCCAGACTCCGACGACAGGCCACGGAGGCATGGGCCAGACGGCTAGGGAACGCGCAATATGGCATGGTGTCTATCCATGCCATTTTGCCTATATTTAGGCAATGGATGACAAGGCGCCACGGCTCGCTTTCTTTCCGTACGACACAGATTCTGACGGGGCATGGTTGCTTCGGTAAGTATCTGTGTCGAATAGGAAAACAGCCAAATGCTGCCTGTCACCATTGTGATTGTGAGGAGGATACGGCTCAGCACACCTTGGAGTCGTGTCCGGCGTGGATAGCGGAACGCGATGCACTGCGTGCTATGGTTGGATCTGACCTCTCACTTCCGACCGTAGTTGGTGCTATGTGTGAAAGAGAGGATGCGTGGATGGCAGTGCTGTCTTTCTGTGATGCAGTGATGTCACAGAAAGAAAGTGCTGAGCGCGACCGGGAGCGTAGGAATCCCGTGCGTCGCAGAGCACGCCGCAGGGGACGTCGGGTCACTTAGGAGACCTGACGAGCTCCTGCCTTTATCGTTGCAGAGTGTGCGCGGCGGGGGCTGCGCACATTCAATAGGCAACGCGAGGAGGGTGACAGACTGTTGTGGCTGCAGTCTGTTGCAGTGATAGGCATGCGCGTAGGGTAGTCGCGACTACATTCGAGTGGATTGCCAATGGCAGGCGCGCGAGGGGTACCGTGAGCGTTCCTACCGGAGATCCCGGGATCCCCTCTTTACTTGCGCGGTAGTAGGCCACCGTGAGGTTTTAGTCAGTAGGAGTCTGACATAACCGTGCTGTTGCCCCCGAAGCAGTCGGTATTCATGATGAATTTCCTCACGTTAAAAAAAAAAAAAAAAAAAAAAAAAAAAAAAAAAAAAAAAAAAAAAAAAAAGTAGCTTTCTGCAAGATATCGAAGTCGATCGGTTTTAACGTTTTTAGCGTACAATAAAAGATTTTGGATTTATTGTATTATTTTTATTTCCAAAAATTTTAAATTTAATGAAGAAAATTAAACTTTTAGCAGAAGGTAATTAGTTCTTTTTTTTAAATAGGAAAGAGACAACCCTACTAGTTTTTCCCAAGTTACCCATGTCTCGTTCCAGGTCACCCCACTTCAAGTATGAATAGGGACAGCCTATATTTTTCTTAAAATATCTAAATTTTACCTAATTCTGGGGATATTTTTAACATTTACGAAAAGTATTAACTGCCGGAAACCCTTGGAAAGAGTTATCAATATTGCATTCGTCCTACAACATCGATTAATTTCAGTGACAAGTTCGATTTTGTCCCTTTTCACCCCATTTTACGGTACCAACTATTACAACTTTTCTAATGTAATGCAGCTAGAGCTGCCATAAAATTTTACACCAAAAAGCTACTTGCATTGGGATAAATTCACAATAAGGGCTACGGTTAAATCGCCTTGGTTTTTAATTTTGAACCGAAAATCTTATGATTATAACTTACTTACTATGATTATCACTTAATGATCTAAGACTTTATAGGATAGATGGAAGCGGCTCAATTTAATTTTTAAACCCGCAATTTTGTAATTAAGAAAATGAGTAAAAATATCATACAGCATTAGCAATCGCGCAATGTAGGTAATTCCCAGTCCAAAGGAATGGAATCAATGGAATCAATGGAACGACATGGAAACTATACGCCTGAGTGCAAGACATGCATAATGGGTGATTGCTGCGCAGATTTTAACGAACAACGGATTAGCAGCTAAAGTCTAAAAATACTAATATATTATTTATATTAGTATTTTTAGTATTTATATTATATTAGTTAATATATTATTTTTCTCTTTGTTATTAGCTCCAGCCAATAGCGGGACTCCACAGGACTCCACCAATGTCCAGCATAAAATAAGTTTATCAATAAGCATGCGCCTTTGTCAATTATTACTGTCATTGTCAATTTTAACTTGTTAAACTCACCTATAATTGAAATTCTTACCAACCACAGAACAGTAAAGTAGATAGAAGTGTGATGTGGGCGTGGCCCACGTGTCACTTGTAAGGTAAGATCACCTAACTTGCTCTCAGTTGTGCGCAGAAAAATATTCGAGTCGGTTGTCAGCTGTCAAACCTTTTTTCCGTATTTATTCATTAATTAGGACGTGTTGTTCGGTATAAGAGTGCAAAAATGATAGCAGACGAAATAATATCAGCAATGGAGGCATTTCATACCATCGGTAAGTCTTATTTTTATTTATTTTACATATAATATTTTATGTTATATCTTCGCTTGTAATTTGTCAAAATTGTATACAAATATCTAGTCAAAATGAACCTTAATCCGTAAGAAATTAGTACTATTATAGATTGAACAGCAAACAAGAATTTCTGGAATATTATTGCAATAAACAAACGAATGTCGCTTTAGTGATGCTTGTGGCGCATATCGACAGTATCGATACTTTAGAAAAGACAAACATTATAAATATTAAATTTTATTTTATTTTTCCTTAGCTTTCATTTGTCCAATTTATTTACAGATTTCCCAAAGAGGCTAATTTAAAAGAGAAATGGATAAATGCAACGTGACGAGTTAACTGAATGCCGAACAGCACTAAGCAGTCTAACAAAGGCCATCGATACAGCAAACCTACGGCAGTTCCAAGATTTAAAATAATGCATATTTTCTGTTTGTATTTTGTAAATATAGATTAATACTATTCTATTCCGTTTTTTATTTAATAATAATAATATAAAAAGCGGTACTTAGTAGTAATAAACATACTCCAAAATGTGACACATTATACTATACTCGTATAATAGAAAGAAAAAAAAATACACAAAAAATATTTATTTGTGAATTATCGATATCTCGATATCGATAACAAGGCTGACATCCCTCAGGGCATAGCATCAGATAAATATCAAGTTAATGTCATTAATGTTGAGTGACACAAATTTCAACCTTATCTCTATGTGTTGAGGTTCAAAGTTATATCTATCGAAAACTAACGCCCTCTGTTGTGGAGTAGCTGAATGTTTTTCGAATTTGGAATTTCTGTGCAATGAGAAACAAAACAGCTAATATACCTAGAGATGTTATACTAAAATAAACCGTAACATGGTGCGTTAGGGTACATATTGAAATGCTGAATTTATAACCTAAGTCAGTTTTTACTCAAATTAAGCTGTCCAATCAAAGGCATAGTTTACTTGTAGTGTACTGTATAACTATCGGTTTAAATGTGTGGGTTTGGCGACACTGGTTTTCATACTAATTATGACATTATCGCACTTCTATTTGTTTTTATTGTTCTGTGTTACCAACTTTATCACAACTAATAAACTAAAATTATAATTTACACCTAGATTAATTTACTATAAATATATAATATATATTAACAATATTGAGTAGCCTATTTCGTTTGTTTTTAATTAACTCTCATATCATTTATTATCTGTCTGAATTAACAGTACTAATTTTTATGTTGTGTATCTATATATTGTGTTTGTCTCTTTTTGTTTTAGGTATATCTGTGTTTTGATTGACATCGGTATATTAATGTTAGTTTCTCAAGCGTGTATAAAGGCCGCTGCATACGTGACGGGAAAATACCTCGGACGGGACGTGAGCGGGACGGGCACGTGATTGCCTCGTTCACAACGGGAACGTGGAGCAAACGCATACGCACCGTGACGTGATTCTGATCTAACGTGCTAGTGTTGTGAACAACGAAAGATGGATTTTTCAATTCAAGAATTGGCTTTAATTGCTATTGCTCTAGATGACGAAGAAGCTACGACCGTCAAGAAAACATTAACATCTTTGTAATCTACATTCTGCAAATAAAGAAATTTGAATTTGAATTTAAACTAAACAATAATGTTTTTGATTTATAAGCTTAAGATGTTTCATTTTTATATTTTTGGTAATAATGCCGCCATAAAACAAAAATATTATGCACTAAAATTATTTTGGCATTTTAAACATAAAATACCTACGTAATTCAGAACACGATGAAGTGTCACAGGAATCATCATAGGTGAAAAGGACTAAGTATAGTTAGGAATACCACAATATCTAAATATCTAAATATTGTGGGTTCGCTATACTATACAACGCTGGATATGAGCGAACACATTCGATTAGTTTTTCGTCGTCCATTTTCGATACTTGGAAGGCGTCACTACTAATCTCTCCGGCACGAACGGAGCGACTGTGCATACGTAGCGAAATCACGGACGGGACGGGGCACGTGCGGGACGGGACGTGCTAAACATCGTCGGCGACGATATTTTTCCCGTCCACGTTCCCGTCCCGTCGATGTTCCCGTGACATATGCGTATTTGGATACATTTTGTATGCAACGATGTTTCCAAAACTTCCCGTCACGTCCCGTCCGGGTAAAATCCCGTCACGTATGCAGCGGCCTTTATCTTCCCAACGTGACATTGGCAGAATTGTACTCAAACAAAATTGCCACCCTTCGAAAAAATTGAATTGAATTCTTCCCACTTCCCAGTTTTTAAACGATCGCCGCGGCCGATCTTCGATCGGCTTTAATATTTTTGTGGAAGTTTAAATAATTTTATATAAAACATTCTATGCTAGAAGATATATTAAATCACAGGCTAAAATGAAAATCAATATAATTTTTGACTAATTTAATACTTTTCGGGCTACCTTCAACATTTAGTTTTATTTTTGATATTCGACATATTTAGCAACAAAATTTGAAGGTATGCATGTGGAGGCTGCAAATTATATAAATTTTTAATATTTTACATGTCTGGTTATTTTTAACGAGTATCTTTTTCTTATTCATTTCGTCAATAATTATCAAAATTTTGATTTTTATTTTGTAATCTAAGTTAAGTACCATAATATTTATCCTTTGTTTTATTGTTTCAGTTATTAAAATGGCACCTGTAAATACAAGCAGGTATGTTTCAATGTGTGTGTTATATTTTTACTAGCTGTCCTCCCCGGCTTCGCCCGTGGTACATATTTACGTTTTCTCTACATAAAAACCATCCTTGTACTTCAAGGAATATAATAAAAAAAGAATTATCGAAATCGGTTCAGCCGTTCTCGAGTTATATACCAACACATTTTGCGATTCATTTTTATATATAAGAAGATATCTAGTGGAGCTAAAACAATTGCTTATGTATTGTTGAAGATATTAAAAACTAGCAGTCCATCTTGGCACTGCCCGTGGTACAATACAAGGCTTACAACACTCAGGGTTCACAAACATATCAAAAGCTCAAAGACTTTTGAAATAGGTCTAGTGGTTCCTGACATTAGTGCTTTGTAAAAAACAGGCAAATTCTTCAGCCTTTAATATATTGTTAGTATGTAATACGAATTTCTCAAATCGGACCAGTATTTGCTAAGATTAGCGCATTCAAACATACAAACATCAGCTTTAAATATTAGTATAGATTGCCTGAGCTCAAACAAAAAAGACACATTCATAACCATTTTAGAAATGTTCCTCAAATATCTATAATAATAATAACACTTTATAGTTTATACTTGGAGGAAATATTTTCACTAAAAAATTACTTTACCAAGTAATATATAATATTTTATTTTTATTACTGGGCAAATTATTGTCAGAAGAAAATAAACAGATATGATTTAATTATAAAAAGATTAGTTTTTATTAACAACAAGTTCTGCTTTTCAAGTGATTTTGCTTACTTCCAAGTATTGTTTACAATATATAAAGGATGTTTATCAAATCAGAACATTACATAGTGAAGAATGCAACAGGCAGCTGACAGCAATCCTATGTCTTTATCATATCAACACTAAAAGGGTTTTGGCAATAAAAGGGAAAATACTAACACATTTCATAAATAATGTATGACTTTCATTGTATAATTAATAATTAAATGGTAATGTTAATTAATATGATGAATTTCTGAGTTATATAGAAAAAATTTCTTTTATAAGAAATCTAGTCAATTACTTTTTTAAATAACTAGCTTTCTGCCTTGAGTTTTGTCTGTTTTGATAAAACACACATAGTTTCTGTTCTCATAGGATTTCCGGGATAAAACCTATCTTATCTCCTTTCTCAGACTTCAAGCTATCTTTGTGTCAAATTTCATCCAAATTGATTCTACAGATTTAATAGATGAAATTGTTCATAAGTTCATAGGTACTACCTTTTTTTTTTACAGGGGAAAACCAAAAGATGAAATACCATCCGAGTTCAAACTACAATGGCTGAACAGGACATTACAATTCATAAAAAACGACAAGGAATTAAAATTGCAGTATCCAGAACTGCCGATGGATAGAGTAAAGTTCCTCCAAGATATGATATCTTGCAGAAACTATGATCTAGGTCTTGGTTATAGGCAATTGTATTTGCCTCTATGGGAGGCGTTAAAAATTATCGGGGTGAAATACGACTTCAAAATGCGATTAGCGAGCACTAAGAATGATACTGGGTAAGTTTTTTAATCTTAATCTTAATACTATTATAAAGGTGAAAGTTTGTAAGTATGGATGTATGGATGTATGGATGTTTGTTACTCTTTCACGTAAAAACTACTGAACCGGTTACAATGAAATTTAGCACACATATAGAGGGTAACTTGGATTAACACATAGGATAGGTTTTATGCCGGAAATCCCACGGGAACGGGAACTATGCGGGTTTTCCTTTGAAAACGCGGGCGAAGCCGCGGGCGAAAATCTAGTATATAATAATACTAGCCCGCGGTTTCATCCGAGTAATAGAGTTTTTCCTATTTATCCTATGGGAATATCAGAATAAGAAAACGCTAAGTTACTCATTATTACATCAGTTATCTGTCAGTGAGAGTCCCCTCAAAATTGGTCCAGCCATTCTAGAGAATAGCCGGTACAAACAGACAAAATTACTATTATGTTATCAGTGGAGTGTAAAAACTAAAAATAAACTGATGAAATTATTATATTGACATCAATTCTTGTTAAATGTGAAAACTGCATTGCGAATTGGTGATTTATAATTTAATTATTATTATTTATAAACAGTAGCGAATTGAAAATATATGAATTTTTTGAAACTATTATTATCAGACCAGACTGACTTATGAGTGTACAAGTCATACACAAAACAACAATAATTTTTTTATAGTAGGATGCCAAGTTCAAATAGTCATATTTAAGTTAAATAATTCGGTCAAGATGTTTTAAAGGATAACCAAAACCATTTTACGCGCATTGCTCCGCTCTTGTTGGTCTTAGCAAGATGATATATAACCTATAGCCTTCCTCAATAAAAGGGCTATCTCACACGGAAATAATTTTTCAAATCGGACCAGTAGTTCCCGAGATTGGCGCGTTCAAACGATCAAACAAAATCTTCAGCTTTATAATATTAATACCTATAGATTTTTAAGCTTTAAAACTATATATTAAATATTATAATAAGCATGTTTTTTTTCAGAGTTTTATCCTTGGAAAAGATTTCGAAGAACATGAAGCCAGAAATGGTTTGGTAAGTTTTATTTTTTTCAATATACAATTTTAAAGTAACTTAAATTTTATCTGTATATATATTTTATCAACATAGCTGTTATTTCAGGATATATTATTTCAGTCATTTACTAGAAAATAATTTTTAATGTCTGTAATAATCAGAATTGTTAATTATTGTATCCTATACATAAACTAACTTTCCGTCCGCGGCTTCGCCCGCTTTGTATAAAAATTATATACATAAACCATCCTCTTGAATCACTCTTAGATCTATTAAATAAAAACTGCATCAAAATCAAATCCAAAATCGTAGTTTTAAAGATTTAAGCATACATAGGGACAGAAAAAGCGACTTTGTTTTATACTATGTAGTGATGAGCAGTCGACTCTTTTTTCAAACTCAAACTCAAACTCAAACATTTATTCATTCAATTAGACTTCTTATAGAAGCACTTTTGAAACGTCATTACATATTTTATTTTAAAATTTACCACCGATTCGGAAAGCAGTATCTACGGAGAAGAACCGGCAAGAAACTCCATAGTTGCTCTTTTAAATCATGTCAGTTTTACAATTTTACAAAATACATATGTAACATCATATATTATAATAACATGCCAAAGAACTGTCCTGTGGTTTTTTCGCGACAACCCTCCATGGGTTTTTATCGTCCATATATTCCTGAATACTGTAGTACGCTCTCTGAACTAGTACATTTTTATATAAGTTTTAAATTTAAGGCTTTGTCAGACAGGACGCGTACTTAGCGCGCGTCAGAGCGTTAAGCTGACGCCGCGCTATGACGCTAAGATGTGTTCTACTACCATCGTAGAATACTGTCAAACAGAGCGCCGGCGCTAGCAGTACGCAACGCTCTGTCGCGGCGTTAGGACGCTTTAACGTCGGGTGTTGTATTTTTTTACAAATTTTATTTTAGCGTCGGAGTTAATAGGCGTAAAATAATAATAAAATACTGCATAATGACCGAAAATTTGATAGAATTGGTTAGAAAAAATCCATGCTTATATAATACGAAGGATAGTTCATATAAACTATAAAGATATATCAATGAAGGCAAAATTGTGGGCACAAATTGGAGAAGAAATTAATGAAACTGGTAAGTAAAAAATTCTTCCGACTCCGGAGTTAATATCGCTGTACCTTGTTTTGTTCGTAAGTAATACTTAATTATGTAAACAACATGCAGCTTTAATAATATCAATTGCTGTGTCCTAACGCGCGCTAAAGCGTTCTGTTTGACGAAGCCTCGCGCGACTTTAAAACAGGACGCTGCAGCGCTACTACGCAGCGCTAAAATACGCGTCCTATCTGACAAAGCCTTTAGAACTACTAAACTCTTTAATATTATGAGGAATTCTATTGTAAAAGCGTATACCTTGACCCATAAATGAATTTTTAACTTTAGCTAATCGGAAAAATGGCATTTCAATTCTATTTCTGTTCCTTGTGCCATAACAGTGTCTATCTCCTACTCTTGTGTGTAAGTCGGCGTTTTTGTGTACATGCAAAATATTATTAAATATATACTGTGATGGTACAGTAAGGATACCAGTATTCTTAAAGAGATCTCTTAGTGAGTCCCGAGCACGTAAATTATATATAGAACGAATGGCTCTTTTCTGTAAGATAAATATAGTTTCTATATCTGCTGCCCTGCCCCATAGTAGAATTCCATAGGAAACTTATTTTAACCGACTTCAAAAAAAGGAGGAGGTTATCAATTCGGCCGGTATATTTTTTTTGTTTTTTTTGTTACATAGTAATAATTTTTGTTTTCAGTGTCAGCGACATAGATTCCTCAGATGACGATGTACAAACGAAGAAAGAACAAATAAGCAAGCAATTGTTACAAACGATACGAAATGCAGTCGATTCTGTATCCCCATCTTTTGTAAAGGCAACGCTACAGAAATTTCACGATTTTGTATGTGATGAAAAAAATGCAAGTGTTATGTATGAAAACTTGGCTAGGAGTGAAGTTACATTCCTACAGGTAAAGTATCTAGTGCTATTTTTAGGGTTGCGTAAATAAGGGTAAAATATGTCAAAATATCAAATAAATCAGGATAATTTTCACACACGGCACGATCTGATCCCATACTAAGCTTTCGCTTGTGTTATGGCAACCAGATGGCTGATAAACATACATATATATAATTTTAAATAAATACTTATACCTATAGATAATTTACACCCAGACACAGAGCAAACATCTATGTGCATCACACAAATATTTGCCCCGGTGGGGAATTGAACCCACAACCTCTGGCTTAGAAGGCAGGGTCACTACCAACCAAGTCAACCGGTCATTCAATGTATGTATGTCCGTCCGTCTGTCACAAAAAAGAAAAATAATAACGAAAATAAAACAAATATTATATAAAAGATGTGATTTATGCAGGTTTTGATAATATCTATTTTCAAAGCATGTAAACTTATTTTGAAGTTATATATAGAGGATAGCTTACATAATAAATAATAATAAAATAATATGTACTTTAAAATATCATGAATACCACATTATTGCCATTTAAACGGGCCATTTAAATAAAAAATAGCTTATTTGTAAGGAACCCTCATTGTCGCGAGTCCGACACACACTTAGCCTAATTTTTCTTTCTTTCTTACAGAATTTATTAGGCATTATGAAGAACAGGAAGGCTTTAGAGGAACTATTTTCACCAATGTGCAATGACTTATTACAAAAGATTGGCACAGTGGTTGAAAATTCTGATACTTATAAATTGGAAATAACACCTGTTAGTCAAGATAAAGATACTTCTAAAAGGTGGGTAGTAGTTTAAAAAGTGTGCCGAGCATACGTGTCAAAAGTGAAACTTCTGCGCGCATAGAGAGTAAAATTTCAAGGTTGCGTCATGGCAATACCGTCACGTCATGGAGTAAGGTGACGATGTATCTTTTAATCTTGCCAAAGTTTCACTTCTGACACGTGTGCTCGGTACAAAAAGTGCTATATAAAGTGAGTGGAAATTATTTAAGATGCACTCAACAACTGAAGTAAAATCGACGCCGGGAGTGGCTGGGCAAAATGTAGCTAATTAGCCACATTTTACTGCGTTTGTCTCTTTCACCTTTTATTAGTTACTAGCGGTCCGCCCCGGCTTCGCCCGTGGTACATATTTCGCAATAAAAGGTACCCTATGTTCTTTCTCAGGGTCTAAAGATTATCTGTGCCAAATTTCATCAAAATCGGTTCAGTAATTTATGCGTGAAAACCATACATACATACATACAAACCTTTCCTCCTTATAATATTAGTATAGAAGTATAGACTAGCGGCTATACTTCTATACTAATATTATAAGGAGCCCGGCTTCGCCTGTGGTACATGTTTACGTATTCTCTCCATACGAACCATCGTCGTACTTCAAGGTATATTATAAAAAGAGAATTAATGAAATCGGTTCATCCGTTCTAGAGTTATGCGCTTACCAACACATTTCATTCATATCTGTTCAATTTTCATTTTTATGTTATAGATAATATCAATTTATCCGACTAGTCGGAAAAGTTACAAAATTTAATAAATGTGAATAAAACAATATATTTTTGTTTCAGGCAATTGTCGTTCAAAAAGGTACCGGATTTCGGTAAAAAGAAAGTAAAAAAGACGTAAGTGTTTACTTTTTTAATGTTTTTTTTATAAATGTTTATTTTTATGAGGAAAGTTAGTACAGTTTGTCTGTCACGTCATGGAGTAAGGCGACGATTTTGGTATCTTTGAATCTTGCCAATAAAGTTTCACTTCTGACACGTGTGCTCGTTTTAACCGACTTCAAATAACAGGAAGAAGTTATCAATTCGGCCGGTATATTTTTTGTATTGTTTAATTAAATATATTATCTGTTTTTGTAGAAAATCAGCAAAGAAAAAAGAAAGCACGAGAACAAGTACAGCGGCACAGATTAAAAAATCATTAGAAGCACAGAAAAGTAATATAAATGAATTATCAATGAAAATAGAAACATTATCTGTGAAGGGAATACTGGAGAATTTACGGTAAGACTATTTATAAATAGCTAAATTATTTAATTCTGCGCTGTTCTAATATTTATAAATTGTTTTAATGATATGAAAGTAGCAAGAAATAATAAATTTCTAAGTTAATTTTCATGAAAGAAGCAAAAAATAAGAAGTTTCTAAGTTAATTTTCAAAATGTTTAATGTTCTACATTAGTTTATAAAAAAATGTTTTCATAACAATAACTTAAAATTTACGAAGTAATTCTGTCTTATGTTAGTCATATATTTTATGTTATATCCATAGTAATCTAAATAACAAGACACTAGAAGTCGTAAGCGTACGTGACCTTGTCGCCACTCAGGTGATTTGCACATCACCAGTGCATTCGTCACTGTTCAGTTGCTCTGGAGACGTATGAGTGTATACATGGTGTGTTTCAGCAATTCCCATTGCGGAAATTCTTCCACAAGTTGTAATTATACTTATAAAGGAATAATATTTCATCGGAAAATATTTTTTTTTAGAAATAATGCCGTTTTTCCTTAAAATTATAGAATATTTAAAAGTATTACGAGTGTCACCATAGTAATCGAAATAACAATGAATGACACAGTCGACCATTCTTATTATCACGTTTGTTCGTATTGGAGCAAAAAGTCTCATATACTTAGGGATGTTATTCTAAAATAAACCGTAAATTCGTGCGTTAGGATACATATTCAAAAGCTTAATTTAATAGATAAGTTAGTTTTCACTAAAATCAAGCTGTCCAATAAAAGGCATAGTTTACTTGTGTGTACTGTTTAGCTTTCGGTTTGAATGTGTTGATTTTGGCGACAGCGGTTTTCATACGAATTATGACATTATAGCACTTCTATGTGTCTTGTTATTTAGATTTCTATGTTTATATCAGTATATTTTATGCATATTGTTGATCAAGTGTGCAAAAAAATATATTTAATGTTTAAAACTACACATTTGTCCTAATATTCAAATTTATTTTTAGAGACGAATTAAAAAAAGACATACCACAGAGTTTATCTATACCAAAAGGCATAGACCAATCACCAACAGACAAGAGAGGAGCCATAGAGAAAGTGAAAAATGTAGATAAAAAAGTATTAAATAAATGTAATAATGCGTTGTTACAATCTTTAGATAAATGTGCCAAAGCTGTTAGTCCTATATCTAGTAATGCTGGGTAAGTTTTATTTTATATGTACATATTATTTATTTTCATATAAAAAATTAGCTAAATCGGTCCATTCGTTCTCGAGATTGAGCAAGGCAAACAAATAGAAATTAATGTTCGTATACATATGTATATATATATGTGCATAGTTGTTAAATTTATTTTTCTATCGACCTTACAAATCTTATAGGCAAAGTCGCGGCCTAAAGGCAGTCTATTTCAAATTTTATATAAGTACTAGTAGTTCCATTGTATAAAATACTAGCTTTCCGCCCGCGGCTTCGCCCGCTTTGTCTAAAACCTAATAAATTATATAGGTTCCTTACTCTTATAGGTAACCTTCCTCTTGAATCACTTTATCTATTAAAAAAACCGCATCAAAATCCGTTGCGTAGTTTAAAAGATTTAAGCGGACAGACAGCGACATCGACTTAGTTTTATACTATGTAGTGTAAAAATATTATATATAATAATGAAACCCGTTTTCCTTGGTCACGGCATCACGCGTGAACGGGTGGACCGATTTCGATAATTATTTTTTGACGTGACAACGTCTTATAATTCGATAGAGCCGGCTGCACGCACGAAAAAACATGACTCATGCGGCGTTACCTCGCTCTGAGGCGTTCCATGTAAGGCTTGAAGTGAAAGCGAGAGCGCGGAACGAGTGACAAAGAAGCACAATCGGATGTTGTCACGTTCAACTATCGTCAGTAAACCGACTTTACAGACAACCAGTTTTTTTATTATATTCCTTGAAGTACGAGGGTGGTTCTTATGTGGAGAAAACGTAAAGATGTACCACGGGCGAAGCCGGGGTGGACCGCTAGTGCTATATATATTATCAACTAATAATGTAAACTTAATAATTTTTTCAGTTGTGAAAAGAAAACAGAAGCTAAAATACCGCCCATAGTAACCCCTACAAAACCAGTAGAGGAAAAATCATTTGAAACTCTCATAAAAGAGAATAAACACATACCACCAAAAACTAATAATTTAATTAAGAAAAACGATTTTTTAAAAAAAGTTGAAGATCCCGTTATTGAGTAAGTATTTAAGTTTTAGTTATAGTAAATATATAAAAAAGAGCACACGTGTCAGAAGTGAAACTTCTTTGGCAAGATTCGAAGATACCAAAATCGTCGCCTTACTCCATGACGTGACGGTATTGCCATCTTGAAATTTTACTCTCAACGCTTTTAAAGAAGTTTCACTTAAAAAAACTTTGATATTCAGGTAAAGTATCAAATTTTATAATTAATTGTATTTTTTTCAAATTATAGAGAGAAAAAAGCAAAGACCTCAGATAAACCAATTGAAGTTAAAATCTCAAAAAGTGAGGTGGATATGAAAATAAGTAAACCTGTAGAAAACACCAGTTTGAGGTATGTTTTAGACTATTGAATTATCCAATTTATATAAGTACTAGCTTTCCGCCCCCGACTTCGCCCACGCGGTCAAAGAAAAACCCGCATAGTTCCCGTGGGATATCCAGGATAAAACCTATCCTATGTCCCGGGGTAAAAAGTAGCCTATGTCCTTTCTCGGGTATCAAAATATCTCCATACTAAATTTCATGCAAATTGGTTCAGAAGTTTAAGCGTGATTGAGTAACAGACAGACAGAGTTACTTTCGCATTTATAATATTAGTATGGATATATAAGTATATAAAACTCAAAGGTGACTGATATAGTGATCTATCAACGCACAGTCCAAACCACTGGACGTATCGGGCTGAAATTTGGCATGCAGGTAGATGTTAGGACGTAGGTATCCGCTAAGAAAGGATTTTAGAAAATTCATCCCCTAAAGGGGTAAAATAGGGGATGAAAACTTATACCATGAAAATTTATCTTTTCCACGCAAGCGAAGTTGCGGGCAACAGCTAGTTTAAGCAATAATGTTCAATAATTGATGTAAAAGTCAGGCAAAATAAAATATACCGGTACTGAGCCGAAAAATAAATCGTAAGTCCTATCCTACTGTAATATATCCTACTAATATTATAAATGCGAAAGTTTGTGAGGATGTATGTATGTGTATGTTTGTTACTCTTTCACGCAAATACTACTGAACCGATTACAATGAAATTTAGCACAAATATAGAGGGTAACTTGGATTAACACAAGTATATTACTACTATTTTATTTATTTATTTACTTAGGTAAATATGTAGTTGTATGGTAAAACTATTTTTAGATAATAATATGGTAAAGTAGTTTTTGAGTTTTGACTTACAAGGGGGCGTCCATAAATTACATGTGGACGTGTTTTTAAGCTATTGCATAGCTTCTATCCCGGGCTTTGAGCGCTGGGACCGAATCCAGAAATTCCGTAACGAAAAAACCTCACGCTCCCCACTCCGACGGGCACGGAGGTGTGGCTTGAAGCCATAGCATGCAATAGCTTTACCGCGGCAGTCCCCGAGTGACACACGTCTTTTTTTATTTTTTGACCCTCCCCCCTGATGAGAGTAGTGAGTTTTTCAGTTTCAAAAAAAAAAAAAAAATACACGTTATTATTTAGATAAAGTACTGAATTTTATATAATTGTATTTATCCTAATTACAGAGAGAAAAAAGCAAAAACCTCAGATAAGCCAATTGAAGTTAAAATCTCAAAAAGTGAGGTGGATATGAAAATAAGTAAACCTGTGGAAAATACAAATTTAAGGTAAGTTTCCGCATAGTTCCCGTTTCCGTGGGAGTTCATGATACTACTATTATAAATGCGAAAGTAACTCTGTCTGTCTGTCTGACTCAATCACGCCTTAACTACTGAACCAATTTGCATGAAATTTGGTATAGAGATATTTTGATACCTGAGAAAGGGCATAGGCTACTCTTTATCCCGGGAAAATGACGCAATCCCGGAAATCCCACGGGAAAAGAACTATGCGGGTTTTTCTTTGACTGCGCGGGCGAAGCCGCGGGCCTAAACCTAGTGTACCTATAAATTTTGAATAAACCCTTATTTGTGCTTGAAATAAACTATTTATTTTACTTTTACAGTAAACCGACCATAAACAACGCGACCAAAGAGAAACCAAAAGCGTCGGCCATAGACAAAATGGATGTAAAAAACATGCCGAAAGTAAAAGTTAAATTGATGGAAGGATTGACGACACCAGTAGAAAGTGATATAGCTATCAGGTTAGTCATTTTGTAGTCAAGGTCGTCATGACAATACCGTCACGTCATGGAGTGAGGTGACGATTTCGGTATCTTTGAATCTTTCCAAAGATGTTTCACTTCTGACACGTGCGTTCAGCACACACGCTCCTTTTTCTACCTTTTACAATGGTAGAAATTAATCTAAATTTATTACCATGAAATTAATCTTAATAGAATGTTCAAGCTTGAGTTTTAGTTTTTATATATATTACTAGTGGTCCGCCCCGGCTTCGCCCGTGGTACCTACATGTTTAAACTATCCTATCTCTCAAGTTGGATCGAACTGCACATGGTGTGCGAATTTTATTATAATCGGTTGAGTGGTTTAGGAGTCCATTGAGGACAAACATTGTGACACGAGATTTATATATATTAAGATTTTATATTTTAAATACATATTTGAATGTTTTTACAGAATGATGAAGTCTATGGGTTGGAAGGGGGGTGCGCTCGGTGCGAGGGAGGGGGGGATAACCGAACCAATCATGCCTGATATACATTTGGTGAGTTTAAACGGGGTTTAAATCGGGTTTTATATCATACTAGCTTTCCACCCGCAGCTTCGCCCGCGCAGTCAAAGAAAAACCCGCATAGTTCCCGCTCCCGTGGGATTTCCGGGATAAAACCTATCCTATTTCCCGGGTTAAAAAGTAGCCTATGTCCTTTCTCGGGTATCAAAATATCTCTATACCAAGTTTCATGCAAATTGATTCAGTAGGTAAGGCGTGATTGAGTAACAGACAGACAGAGTTACTTTCGCATTTATAATATGGACTAGCAAACCGGGTGAATTCCGTTTCGCCACCAGAGACACCTTTTCTTTGCTATAAACCTCACGGAGCCCGAGACCTTTCCAACGAATGCAAAACCGTGGAAATCGGTTCGTGCGTTCTGGAGTTATAGCGTCAGGAAGGAAAACCCGACTTATTATCGGTCAATTAAGGAAAGCTGGCATGTTCACAGTACTCACACTTATGCAATTTCACTTACAGTATGTTCAAAAATAAATGCGACTCTAGTTTCATTTTAGACTTGAATTGAAAAATGGGTGCGTTGTAGATAAATATATGCAAATATAATTATGTACTTATGAAAGCTCTCATAATTTACCTGTAAAATTATAATTTAAAAGTAAATCAATTGATGAAGTTAATTATTTATTCTAATAATAATCAATTGGATAAAAGTATTAATAATCATTCAATTATCAAATAATAATTAAATTTCAGGTCATAAAAACAATACAAATAACACGTGCGCTTACTCCCAACACACGGATGGTTGTTTTGATAATGATTTAAATAACGGGCGTTTTTTTAATAATGTGATAACTCTGATTATTAATTAGTAATTTGATTTTTGAAAAAAAAAAATGCCGATTTTAGTCAAAATTTATATTTTTCTAACAAGATCCTTATCATCCAAATTTCCACCTTGGTGAGAAAAATTGACATTTCTAATGAAAATGAACAAAAAATTAAATGATTTTATTAAATACTGTAAAATAGTCTATAATTCTTCCATTTACTGTATCGCAAAATTCTTCATAGATTTTTAGATATTCGTACTACACCAATTACATCACCCTGTATTTATAAACAATTGCAAAATATGACACATACATAGGCCGGGAGATACTGACACAAAATTTCGGGTCATTTGTAACAGAATGGCGGTTCTACAGAGGTCTTATTACGCAATGACTAAAAGAAAAATGATGGTCAGAACTCAGAACGCTGGTACCGGCGGACTAGTCGCGTGGGCGTTAGTCGAACTCGTCGGATAAATAGCGAAAGTCAAACGATTTGTAACACAAAAATTTTAGAATTCACCGATAGCCCATAAAAAAGATGTAGGCGGTAGTGTCATGCCATACTTTTCCGGTGTAACTTACAGCCCCTCATACCGACGCGATGCGTTGATTAAAAAAAAAAACAATTCAAACATTTGTACCAGGCTAACTTTTGCACAGGTAATCATCATCGTGCAGACATTTACGAAAATCGCCATGCCATACTTTTTGGACGATTCCAAATGGCCACCATACCGCCGAAAATCTGCAAAAAAAATTTTTTTTTCGCCAAACAATTTGTACCAGTATTGCATATGGATTTTTGGAGAGTATTTGATAAAATGTGACCATTATTATATTTGCCATACTTCTAGTAGGGGGAAAAAGTGCTGCCATACTTGAAAATTAATTTATTCGTCACGTTTCAAAAATACGACTGTACAATACGTAAAATATTTTTTTACAGTATGGGATCATTATATTCTGTTTGTTTGTATACAATTCTACCTAGAAAAAAATATCGCAGATTGCAAACATGGGGCGGATGATTGTAAGACTTAAGCCAAGACGTAAAAAAAAAATGAAAAGAATTGGCGATTTGTACCAGTACGGCATTTTTGGAAAGTATATGATGCAACGTGACCATTATTATATTTGCCATACTTTTAATAGAGGGAAAAATTAGTGCCATACTGCTACAAATCGTTCAAACTACGAATAAAATCTTACAATAAGAAAAAAATCTTATACACATTCGCCACCTCCCACAGGTATGGCATTATCACACTTCTATTTATAATCATTCAGGAGTTGTTGAAACAAAAATGTAGGGTGGTAGAAATCGTTTGGCGAGAAAAAAAAATTTCAAAAATTTGCAGATTTTCCGCGGTATGGCGACCATTTGGAATCGTCCGAAAAGTATGGCATGGCGATTTTAGTAAATGGCTGCACGACGATGGTTACCTGTGCAAAAGTGAGCCCGGTACAAATGGTTGAATTGTTTTTTTTTAAATCAACGCATTCACGTCGGTATGGTGGACTGTAAGTCACATCGTAAAAGTATGGCATGACACTACCGCCTACATCTTTTTTAAGGGCTATCGGTAAATTCTAAAATTTTTGTGTTACAAATCGTTGGACTTTCGCTATTTATCCGACGAGTGTGACTAACGCCCACGCGACTAGTCCGCCGGTACCAGCGTTCTGCCCATCATTTTTCTTTTTGTCATTGCGTACTAAGACCCCTCTAGACCGCCATCCTGTTACAAATGGCCCGAAATTTTGTGTCAGTATCTCCCGGCCTAACATGTGCAATGTGTAAATGTGTTGACGTTCCAGCTCTTCTTAATATACCTATAATTTTATATAGTAGACTAGCTGCTGAGCGCGGTTTCACGGTTCACCCCCGTGGCTCCACTCCTGTTGATCTTAAAACGTGGACGGTTCCTGAAAACACGGGCGAAGCCGCGGGCGCAAAGCTACTTGTCCATAATTATTAAATACTAGCGGTCCGCCCCGGCTTCGCCCGTGGTACATATTTCACAATAAAAGGTAGCCTATGTTCTTTCTCAGGATCTAAAGATTGTCTGTGCCAAATTTCATCAAAATCGGTCCAGTAGTTTATGCGTGAAAACCATACATACATACATAATTACAAACCTTTCCTCTTTATAATATTAGTATAGATTAATAAACGTTAATATATTAATTACAGGTAAAAAACGCGGGCCTCGGGCACATACAAGAAAAAAAGAAGAAACAATCGAATCCAATACGACGTGAAATTTTACAAGCCATATTAGTAGCACTCAACAACGATACACCCGTCTCTTTCTCGCAAGTGAAAACGCAATTGAGTAAAAAGGACAAACAATATGTGAATTCGGTTAATCGCGCGTTGAATAGACGGAATGATCCCGGGTTACCGGGAAAGGATGAATCGGCTTTGATTGAGTGCATTTTGGACGTGCTGAAAGATAACCCGAAGATAAAGTTCTACGTTGAGGTTAAGAAAAAGTAAGTTTTTGTGGTAATTTTGATTTGATTTGAATTATATTTGATTTGATTTCCTTTCGTTTCATTTTATCTCATCTAGATGAAAATCTTATTATTTTTCGATATCATTTAAAATTTTTGACTTGTTTTTTTTTACGTTAAAATGTAACATATTAATACCTAGGTTTAAACACTTTTTGGTCCCAATAGTTTTTGAGAGTTATATATAAGGAAATAAAAAATTTAATTTCGTTCTTATCATATTAGCTTACGGCCTTACTAATAAAAAGTTAAAAAATGGATAAATTTCTACCATTTTCTACCATAGCTGTGTCCTGCTCTTGCTCACATGAAACGTCAATCATAAAAACGAGACAGGTTATTGCAATAACTAATCCACTGCATAGCAAATGGGTAACATTTTATTAGTAAGACCATAAGAGTATAAAAATTAGACTATTATTATATAATAACATATTTTATTATAACAGGCAATTACGGATTGAGAAAATCGAAGAAAAAGCACACTCTTTGTCCGACGAACTTTGCGACGTCGAAGAAAAAGATTCAAACGAAAAGATAAAAGATTCACAAATTACAAAAGTCAAAGTATTATCAGATAACGAGGTTAAAAACAAAATGGCCGAATACATAAACACAATAGATCCGAATAATAATGAAAACGATTTATTAAATATAAAAGATATAGTTCCGTTACTAACGGAAACAGAAAGGGAAGAAATTACACCAAAAACGATAAATGCACAAA
This sequence comes from Colias eurytheme, assembly GCF_061535395.1. NCBI lineage: Eukaryota > Metazoa > Arthropoda > Insecta > Lepidoptera > Pieridae > Colias > Colias eurytheme. The sequence continues at coordinate 5,159,665 of NC_143007.1, read as the reverse complement.
AAGATAGATTGTTCGTAATGAAAATGTGTCTACACTTTCTGAAAAGCGACAGAACGGATGCGACGATTTCGATGAATTTCAACTTGAGTTGTATGAGTTTTGTGAAACAGTTGACCCTTTTTGTCAATCAGAGGAAAGCTACGTTGAAAAGTAGAGTCGAATGTTTTGTGTGGAACGAATTGGTCAAATATATAGGAAATGCCTATTTAATATATTGGTGTGAGGGAATGAAGTGAGTAGATTATGTATTTTAACCGACTTATAAAAAAGATTGTTATTGTATCAAATTTTTTTATAGTTATTTTGCAAAATGTTTCGAAAATTCATAAATATGTTCAGCTTTCCGCCCGCAAAGAAAAGCCCGCATAGTTCCCTTTCCCGTGGGATATCCGTGATAAAACCTATTCTATGTTTTAATCCAAGTTACCCTCTATATGTGTGCTAAATTTCATTATTATCGGTTCAGTAGTATTTGCGTGAAAAAGTAATAAACACACACATACATCCATCCTCATAAGCTTACTCATTTATAATATTAGTAGAAAGGATTAGATAGTTTTATATACATACTAGCGGTCCGCCCCGGCTTCGCCCGTGGTACATATGAAAAATAGATGTTGGCCGATTCTCAGACTTACCCGATATGCACAGAAAATTTCATGAGAATCGGTCCACCCGTTTCGGAGGAGTATGCAGACTAACATTGTGACACGAGAATTTTATATATAAGATTTTGTTTTAATACTTATGTTTCTTCCAGGTCATTTGGATTTAGCAAAGTATACCGTCCTGAACATAGTACAAACAATTCATCTGGCAATACCATTGCTTCAAAAGAAATAAAAACTCAAGCACCTTGCAACATCAAAAATAATATAACTAGTAACACTAGTGAGCCGAAGGAATTAAAAACTAAAGCTTCTAGCAACACTATTGAGCCAAAGAAAGTAAAAACGGAAGCATCTGGCAACTTTGAAATACAAGACAACGATAAATTGTGCCTAAACTTTTCGAAAGACAAAAAAGGCGATGGTCTTTTCGTTTTTGGATTTGATGTAGATAGCAACACTAATGATCGAAAAGTAGAAAAAGTAGAAGAAAATAATGTAGATAGCAACTCTTATGATGGAATAGTAGAAAAGGAGGAAGAAAATAATATAGATAGCAACACAAATCATGGAAAAGTAAAAATAGAAAATAATGAAGATGGCAACATTTATAAGGAAAAAGTGGAAAAAGAACAGGAAAATTATGTAAATGGCAATACCAATGATGAAAAAGTAAAAGAAAATGGCTCAGGATCAGGATTAGATACAGCCATATGTAAAAACATTGACGACGATATAACCAATTTCATAGAAAACATGAGCATTTGCAAACAAATGTCAGAATGCAAACTAAAAGAGCAACAAAAAGAGATTATAAATATAAGAATTTTCAAAGAAATGAATACACCAATGCGAGAGGAAACCGCGAAAAACATTCAAATTCAAATTTGGAATTCCATAAAAGAAAAAAAACAATTTTTTCCCGCGCTCAAATGTCATGGAATCAAAAATGACAGCTTATTATATACTTGTTTTAATTACGAAACATATATATGGATAATCGATTTATTACAAGATTATCAAGTTATTTCATACAATAATTGCGAATCGTTCATAATGACGTTGAAAATGAATATTTTCGATGAAAATTTTGATGTTTTTGCGTGTTTAAATAAGTATTATCGGCATTTGGATACGACAAAATGGCGGGTCGTTGATAAAATATATAAAGAGGGGGAATTGAATATTATTGTTATGTTAGATTGGTGTTCGTTTAAATTTATAAGCGACAATGGTTTTAGATTATTTGCAGGAATTGATGAGATTTGCTTTGATATCCTTTTGGATTGAAATCGTAAACCGACTTTAAAAAAGGAGGATTTTAAGAAAAACAAAATTTGTTTGTTAGTTTTTGTTTGGATTTTTAAGTTTTTTTTGTTTGTTGGCGAATGCATGAACTGATTTTGATGATTTTATGCCCATGTTTTAGTACCTTTTAAAGGTTAATTTCTGAAAATATCGATGTAGTTAAATTTTATGGATATTTTTTTGAAGTGAAACTTCTTTAGGCGCGTTGAGAGTAAAATTGCAATACCGTCACGTCATGGAGTAAGGCGAAGATTTTGGTATCTTGAATCTTGTCAAAGAAGTTTCACTTCTGACACGTGTGCACGACAGACACGTTTTTACTTTTCGTAACAAAAGTTCGAAATATACTAAGACTGTTCCTGTTATTATTTATAAGGCTGTTTAATTTTAAAAGCAAGTTAATTAGTTTTTTTATTAAAGTAAATTTTAGTTAAACTAATCTTCTATTTAAGAAGGAACTGACTAGTCAACGCACAGTCAAAACTGCTGTGTCAAAAACGGTTAAGTTTTGCACGATAAAAAAAATCAGCCCTAAGTTGATAAATAGTATATTTCTTAACTATTGTAGATGTCTATCTGTGATTCTTCTGACTTTTTAAAAACAAAAATACGATTTTTGACGTATCATATACATAAGTGAATATATTTTATTGTAGGTATATAATATATGTACATTTATTTAACGGTTCGAAAACACGGTTAAAATCCGTTAAAATTCTAAATACTGAGAGTATTTTTGATCTCTTTTTAGTATATAAGTGGTGACTAAAAACTTTACAATACTTTTAACACACACAGAAAAAAAGAAAGAATCTTAAAAAGGCGACCATATCGCTTATAAGCGATCTCTGCCAGGCATCCTTATAGGATTTATATTATAAATAAGTATAAGATAGGTGGTATTTAAATTTAGTAGAAAAAAAACTAAATGTGGGTTGTTATTTGTCTCTAAAACTTATTATAAATAAGGTACTTTATATCATATATTTCGTTTAATATAAACTTGTTTTAAAAAATAATTGTATGCATGCTGTATATTTAAGTTAGTTTTTAAGATATTAGATATTCACTTATTATATATACCACAAGAGCTTCAAAATTATCGGGTATTTTCCGATAGGTTCGTTGCAAACAAATGAAGGAGTCAAGTTTTTAGTCAAGGTTAAAAAATCACGAGCTCGAAGCGCGAGTGATTTTTCCTGAAAAACTTGACGACTTTATTTGTTTGCAGGAAACCTTGAGGGAAATGCCAGATAATTTTGAAGCTCGTGTGGTATTCGGGAGATTATTTTTCCGTCCCAAATGTCGGCCAATAATTTCACAATTGAATTGAACCTGTCAGTTTGACGTCAACGACCAGAGAAATTCAAAAAATTATCAGTATAATACCATGTAGGTTGTACCACGTGACGTCGAATGGTGCAATTCTATTGGTCGATATTTGGGTCGGAAAAATAATCTTCGTAAATTTATAGTAAGAATTAAGGTTTTTTATACCATATACTTTTATACCATATATTTTTATACCATTATAGCTGTGCAACGCGGTTTTACTCGCATTTCTCCGCTCCTCTAGCCTTCCTCGATAAATGGGCTATCTAACACCGAAAGAATTTTTCAAATCGTACCAGTAGTTCCCGAGATTAGCGCGTTCAAACAAACAAACTCTTCAGCTTTATAATATTAGTATAGATTGAAATTATAATACTGCTCATAAGACCTGAATAGGTTATTAAAACTAGTATAAAATTTCTAATTAATATTCTAAAAGTATTATTTTTTTAAATATAGTCAAATTTGTGTCCATAAATAAGCTAAATAAGGTACAAATATTACTAGTAAATGTGAAAAATTCATTAAAGTGTAAAATTCCCCTATTTTATCATTTATGGGGTTAATTTTTTTTATATAAAAGTACCTACTTATAATATTTGACTATATTCTTTTTAAATTTAAAGATAAATAAACAAAAAAAAACATTATTTTTTAGTATGGAATTTCATGTAAAAATCACATTTCATATCATGATTTTAATTCTAAAAAAAATTAAAAATACTCTACGGGTATAATGTAAGAATTGCTGTGTATAAATAGATGTAGTTTGTATTAAGTGATAGGTACTTGTGTACCACTTATTATATACATAGTGTATAATACGGTTTATAAATGTTTTCTTGTGAATAAAACATGTTTTTTGTATTTTGTTGTTTTATTGTCTACTACCTTTCCACCCGCGTTTTTAAAGAAAAACCCGCACAGTTCCAGTTCCCGTGAGATTTCCTGGATAAAACCTATCCCATTTCCTTTTTCAGGTCTCAAACTATGTTCTTACCAAATATCATACAAATCGGTTAAATGGTTGAGGCGTGAAGACGAAACAATTATACAAACGTACGGATTTTCGCATCAATAATATTAGTTGGGATGAAAAATAATATATATACCCAAAAACTGCTAAACCGTTTTACATAAAAAATACGTACAATGTACATAGACTATGAAAAATAGCCTATAATGACCTATGAGATTATTCAGATTGTAACCTATCTGTGTACCAAAATTCATATAGCTATACGATCCATTCATTCTTACAAATATATCGCAATTATAATATTAGTATTATAGCAGGACATGGATCACATTATAAAACTTCAAGGAATATTATAAAAAAAATAATTGACGAAATCGGTTCAGCCGTTTTCGAGTTATGCGCTCACCATTTTTGCGATTCATTTTTATATATTTTAATAATAAATAATTCGATTACCAGGCAATCAGTTAACAATTGATATTTTTTGGAATAAATTAGATAATTTTAGAATTGCGTCACGTCCTATAACGGCAGCTGAAAATTATCATCATTTAAACAAATCACATATTTGATATTTATTATCAGATAAATTTATAAAATTGCCTAATTTTTTGTAAAAAACAGAATTATTGTTAACACCGTATAAACAATAACTAAATTTTTGAATGTAGTTTCGTTTATAAAATACATGATACCTATTAGATAGTGGTCTCGACTCTAGAAATATATGTATGTAACTAGTTGAATAAAATAAAAAAAATTGTTTATGTTGGCTGGCGGATTCATTTGCCTCTAAACCCTAATAATCTTAACTCTCTCTCATATTCTTCTCCTATTACTCAAAAACTATTACCATGCTTAATTACATCAAAATTTATTGAATAGAAAAGTCGTGATAGCATGATAGACTCTCATCACTACATAGTATACCTAAAACAAAGTCGCTTTCTCTGTCCCTATGTCCCTTTGTATGCTTAAATATTTAAAACTACGCAACGGATTTTGATGCGTTTTTATTTAATAGATAGAGTGATTCAAGAGGAAGGTTTTAATATATAATTTATTAGGTTTTAGACAAAGCGGGCGAAGCCGCGGGCGGTAAGCTTGTAATTTATAGATAATATTATTATTCGATAGTGATAAACATTACACGTCTGTCAATGATAACAATAAAATATATGTAAAAAATGACTCAAAATATGAAAATATGTGTGATTAGCTTCGATTATAAAAAATAATAATTAGGTTGAATATTGGTGATAACACAATAAAAACCGTAATAATATAAATTATTTATTTCTTACATAATCTTAATTACATAATACATTCTACATAATATTAGTATGGTTGCTTAATTATTTATACAAAATTGTTAGAAATACAATATTTCAAATTATAATAATGCTCACTGTCATTTTTTGATGGAAACTGGCATACCTACATTTCAATTTAAGACCATAGTTATTCGCAAATCAATCATATGAAATAATCACGTAGGATTTTTGGACAACATTAAAATGCAAAGCATGCAAATAAATATTTCAGATAAAACCATTCACGTTTAAGTTTTAAGGAAGGAAATTGTAAACTAATTAAGTACATATTTTTCCTTAAAATTTTATTCAATCACAGATGAGTAAATAAATATAGCCTATATGTAACACCAATGATATTTTACATTTACGTATATAGGCTTATCTAATTCTACTTTTTTCTCTTAACAAGTAGCAAAGGCAGACCACCAAGTACATTCTGTATAATAGTAGATGTAGGATCGATGTCAGGGTATCGTTTGCTGCTTTTTGAAGGCGCTACTGAAAATTCATGGAGTAATGCTGCGACTCCGGCCAGCGCTTGCATGATGCCGAGACGTTCACCTGAGGATTTAGCATTAAATGATTAGCTTTTAAATGATTTTAAACTTATTTAGTGGTTATACCAACTGTACAATATATATATGTACTTTATCTGGAAGTAAATGAAGAATTTGTTGGCAATGTAAAAATGTACGTTCTTCTATTAGAAACTAAGATAGTTACACTGTTACAATAGCTACTACCCGCGACTTCACGCACATTGTGTGCCTACATACGATACGATGAAGATTTACTTCCATAAAAAATAAAAGAAAATAAATAAAGTAACATTTATTTGCCAAAAACATGGTACAGAGAACATGGTAAAGCATTACACTATCAGTTTATTTAATTTTATCGGACTGTAACATCTGCAATTCAACAAAGAATAGGATGTACATATTGCCATATTTTTGACACCATAGGTTCTTCTAATTCAAACCAATAAATAGTCAAAAAAACAAATACGTTTGTATTTAATACAAGCTCAATATACTCACCAATACAAGCCCTAGGACCATCTCCAAACGGCAAGAACAGATCTCGCCTAAACTTATTATCAGGATGGAATCTCATAGGTTTAAAGGACTTGGGGTCTTCGAAGTATTTCTCGTCATCATACAACGCTTGCGTGGAGATGACCACACCAGTTCTGTCTTCTAGCGTGAGGTTTGTTCCAGGGAAGGTGTAGTTGCCTGCTGTCTTCCTGACTAGGAAGCCTACAGGTGGCATGACGCGCATGCTTTCTCTGTTGGAATTGTTTATAGTTGTAATATATACCAATAATTGATATTTGGATGCGAAATATAAGCTATGTAGAAACTATAGTAAGCAAGATAGTTTTTATTAGTTTGTGATAACAGCATACAATTAATTAACTTTTCCTTATATCATCGAGATTTTTTTTGCGACAAAAAACCTTTCTCCAAAAGAGAAATATACTAAAACTGTTTGACGACTGGCGTGATTGCAAACCAGTGAATGCTTTGTAAACTTGCGGAATAATAAATAAGTTATTTATACGAGTCTTAGATATTATTACGCTTATATGACTTGATGCCCATATACTATTTTGTTTCTACTAAAAGGACAGATCTCACACCATAATAAGTTTAAAATGTCTATGTAACTATAAACTGGGCTTGCAAAATGAGAAAAATATAGTTAGCCTAATCTGTCACGTTATATATCTTAAGGTAGATTTTTTATCACCGATGTTCGAATACTCCGACAAAACCTATGCTTCGCGTAAACACTCACAAACAAGAAATGAATAGGTTACTTACTTGAAAGCCATTTCCAAATACTTCATATCCTTAACAGCATCGTAGCAAAGTTTTCCATCGTACTTGGCCATAACTTCGTCAATTTCTTTCTGCACTTTCTCCTGTTCATCAGGATGGTAAGCGAGCAGATGTAGCAAGGAACTGCTTGACGAAGACGAGGTTTCGAAGCCAGCTGCAAAGAACACGAATACCTGGGCAGCTATGAGCTGATCATCTAATTCTAACTCGACAATTTTTGGTGTACCATCTGGGTTTCTTTTATCCACTGACTCCCCGACCATCTTCCCTTTTTGCCTCAGTTCCAACATCATATCGATAAAATCGTTCCTTCCAGACGGCTTGTAATCTCTCTGACTCATAATTTGCTGCACCAGCGATTGTGTTTTCCTCTCAATCTCAGGCGCAAAGATATTTAAGTGCTTGAAGAAATCTATGTTTGGAAACGTGCGTTTTAGCAGTTGTACTAAAATATCTCTTGTTGTAATCATGAAGATCCTCTTGCCGAGACTTCTAAAGTCGTTTTCTTCATCGTCCAACGTTTTAGAGTCGATACCAAAGCCGCAAGCTCCAATAAAGTCTGTCGTATAACGTGCAATTAGATTGCGGACGTCCACTTCTTCTCCCTTTTCTGCGAACGACGCTGCTATTACAGATAACTTTGCAGTACGTTCAACGATTAGAGGGAACATAGCTTTCAATTTGGCGCTTGAAAACGCTGGTGTCATTCTCTGACGGAGTAGTTTCCACGCGTCTCCATCTACCGTGAACAAGTTTCGCATTAGGGGCTCAATATCCTGCTTATGTGGGCTCAAACCACGTCTGTGAAAGTATCTGAAATCAGTCACTAAAATAGCCCTGATCAATTCAGGGTCTCTCACGAGTATGGCCGGGTTGGTCGCTTCGAAATAACCGACATATTTTTCATCAGGGTATTGGTTGTGAAGTTCATAGAACCTCTCAGACAGGCTGTGTTTCTTGATGATATGGCTGAGGTTGCTGCCGAAGAAAATGATCGGTTCATCGTATTTTACGCCTCTCTTTTTCCAATAGTCGTGATTTTTTGTACCATAGTAATAGAAGAGAAGTATAAAGAACGCTAACACTAGGAGCCACATTTTACAAATGAAATTATTTCGGTCAAAACATGCGTGTACTTATCATTTATACATGATTTAGATTATTTCTTTATCGACTAATTAAATGATATGTGACATGTAATGTGGTCATTATGCGTTATATGGAGATTAAAATAATTATTAATATTAAAAAGATATGCACTAAATTTAAAATTATTTTTAAGTGAAAGTTTTTAAGGCATATTTTCATTCAATATTTTAAGATAAATGAATTGCACAGTCTTGCATAGTGAGTGACAGAGTTTTCCAAATCATAAATTATCATTTGGAGACTTTAGACGATAAGGAATTCAATCAGTTTCAGTAGGTAGGTATTATCGGATTTATTTCAGATTATTGTGAAATTTGATAAAATGTTTTTGAACCTGTAATGTTTTTATTAAATGTATTTACTGGGCTACTTATTGCAATACAAGCTTTCCACCAGCAGCTTCGCCCGCGCAGTCAAAGAAAAACCCGCATAGTTCCCGTTCCCGTGGGATTTCCGGGATAAAACCTATCCTATTTCCCGGGGTAAAAAGTAGCCTATGTCCTTTCTCGGGTATCAAAATATCTCTATACCAAATTTCATGCAAATTGGTTCAGTAGTTTATGGCGTGATTGAGTAACAGACAGACAGACAGAGTTACTTTCGCATTTATTTAATTTAAGTATGTGACTCAATTCCATAAGTCCTTTCGAAGGCTTACGTGGGAACACGGATCCAACACATGCCCTTTCGAGATCTTTCCTGGGTTGTGGGACATACACATATGTAATATTATTATGTTGTATGTATGTAAATTATTGTTATAACATTATAATGCAAACCTGATTCTGAATAAATCTTATATGTAATGAATATGTTTGATTTAATGTTTTGAATGAATTTAAGTGATAAATACAATCAGATACCTAATATTTTCCTGTTGTAAGAATTTTAGTTAAGATAGTTTTGTTGTGTATTTAAATAACATTTAAGTAACTTGCATTTAAATGTGTGACAGTGAATATATCTTATAATATGATTTCTAGAATTTGTATCAAAATCGGTTCAGCCGTTTCAGATATTAACTAGGACAAACAATCATTTTCTAAAATACAGCAAGCATTAATTGATTTAAATATAAATTCATACAATTTAATATTAAAACATACTTAGGAAGATGAAATAAAAACCCCAATCGTTTAAAGTCAGTATATTTGTTAAAAATTCGTACATAACAGCGATATGGTTCCAGAACCCCATTGCTATTAAAAAAAATAAAATTATAATATTAGTACAACAATGGAGTAAATATGAAACACATATCAATTCGTTGTCTAAGCTAAAGCGAAAAAGCATTAAAATAGCACCTAATGGACGGAAATAATGTTGCTATTGCAAAAAAATCTTAATATTTACGTAGGTATGGCAACCGTTTAGAAATTAAAGACTTTAAAAAAGGAGCGTGTGTGCTGAGCACACGTATCAGAAGTGAAACTTCTTTGCCAAGATTCAAAGATACCAAAATCGTCGCCTTACTCCATGACGTGACGGTATTGCCATAACGCGATATTTTACTCGAACGCGCCTAAAGAAGTTTCACTTCAAAAACACGAAAGATAAATTCAAAAATAATGGTCACCGATCCTTGATAAGTGTACAAAATTTGAATTAAATCTGTCAATTTAAAGTGGGTCAAAATCTAAAGAAGTCGATTACATACAAACATACAGGTGAAACCAATATAAGCGTGTTAAAACGCAGTCTTTTCTTTATATTATTTATAATATTTGAAGACTGATTTATTACGTCTTTAATTTCTAAATGTGTATATACTTGTGTATTTTTTTAATTAAAAATACAAGAAAACACTATGGCATCCGTGTTATGTTGACAATTTGAAATGATGCTCTGAAAAGTGGAATTAAAAAAAATATACGGGCCGAATTGATAACCTCTTCCTTTTTTTTGAAGTCGAAGTAGAAATTACAAATGGTTTAAAAAATTTGATAGTAATTTTAATGTTCAAAATAAAATAAAACTATGAATTACCGTTTGTTTTAAATAAATTCCACTTTCCATAAACAATAGAGCATGATTTTCAAATGACCATAAACCATTAAAATCCCTCCACCTTGCCCGGGTCATGGCAGTTTATAAATTAAAAAAGTTACAGAAAAAAATCACTTCAAAAATCCACTCCTTGCATAGATTAAAATCACATTAACTGCATTATAAACCAATAAAATGACTATTTCTAAATCTAATTTATTACGTAATGTAAGGCAACCTTCCATTAATTATTTCTAAACTTATAAATAGAGGACGGATGATTATCACAAATATAGATATACATATATGGGTATTTTTCATGGTAGTAAGCCTAAAATAAGTATACTAAATAAATCTTAAAATATGACTGAAGTGTTGCGTACACAACTGTAGTACATATATAAATGGCCGATATAATAAGTATTTAATTAAGTAATTAATATTCGTTGTTTCACTTATACTAAAAACGTCAAAATTGGCGCCATTTTTCGAATTGACATTTGACACATGTCACTTGATTGTCACAGATTATAGAGACGAATAGATACACGATAAACGAATTAAAAATGCACGAACATTGTTATTTTAATTCACATTTTTTATTTAGCTTGTGTGTGAATAGCCGGTGTTTGTGTAGGGCCCACTGTATAGTGAGCTGCCGGTTCTCGAATAAGTTTTGGGGTTACGTCGTCTAGCTAGAATGAAGGCAATGGCGGCGATAACACATATCATAAGAATGACACCAGCCACGCATATACCGATTGCGAAGTTGCGTTGCGATATGCAGATTTCGTCTTCTTTCTGTAAATTAGAGAAATAAGTCTTTAATTATTAATATGTTATAACTTATAAGTCACCATATTAAGGAGTTTAAAATGACATTTCAGAGTATAAGAATATTCTATTTTGGGAATGGTATGTCTGAGACCTTTAGTAACTATATCACATCAAGTCATTTTTCAGTGACTTACATAAAAAAGAAAGACATCAAGACAAAAAATTTGTAAGCAACACTATGAACAGCAATTAATCGTACGCACAATCTCTCACAATATCTCATTACTGGAAATCCCACAGGGACGGGATCTATGCGAGTTTTTCTTTGAAAACGCGGGCGAAGCCGACAATCTAATTCTCCCATACAAAGTTAAAGAAGTAAATCTATCACTAAAATTACTACAAAGTTATCTCTTTGATAATGTCCACAACACACACACTCCAACTTCCAACTCACACACTCACAAATTCCCAACCCATCAACTCACAAACTCCCAACCGATCAACTCACAACCCACAAACTCCCAACCCATCAACCCACAACCGATCAACCCACAAACTCACAACCCATCAACTCACAACCCACAATCTCACAACCCTTCAACTCACAACCCACAAACTCAGAACTAACAACCCACAAACTCACAACCCATCAACTCCCAACATATCAACTAACAAACTCACAACACACCAACTCACAAACTCCCAACCCACTAACTCCCAACCGATCAACTCACAACCCACTAACTCCCAACCCATCAACTCACACACTCACAAACTTCCAACCCACTAACACCCAACCGATCAACTCACAACAAACAAACTCCCAACCCATCAACCCACAACCGATCAACTCACAACCCACAAACTCACAACCCATCAACTCACAACCCACAAACTCACAACCCTTCAACGCACAACCCACAAACGCAGAACTCACAACCCACTAACTCCCAACCCACTAACTCCCGACCGATCAACTCACAACCCACAAACTCCCAACCCACTAACTCCCGAGCGATCAACTCACAACCCATAAACTCCCAACCCATCCACTCACAACCGATCAACTCACAACCCACAAACTCACAACCCATCAACTCACAACCCACAAACTCACAACCCACAACCCATAAACTCCCAACATATCAACTCACAAATCACTACACACCAACTCACAAACTCACCTTCTCACTAACAACATCATCATTATCAGGCGAATCAGCCTCATTCACATAGAGACCGGAGAACACTTCCACAGTAGCGGGCGCACCTTCACTCGTGTCACGACGGGTTCGCTTGTGAGAACATGGCTCCTGGAAATAAATAGTTATGTTATAGTTATATGTGTATGGAATAGATTTTTAATGGCGAAGGAATTATCGATGTTGGTTGATTCTTTTTTTCGATTTTAAATAAAGCATTTGTGTTGTTTATTTTGTGTACAGTCCTTTAAATATATAACTATATTGCTCTCAAGAGTAAATGTTGAGCTTTCTATCGTTGAAGGATATTTAAATCGGTAAATAATGTTTTTTTGTTACTGAATTAAAAACAGACTACTTATAAACGGAGGGAAAAAACAAGAATAGGTACATAATTAAATAAGTGTCATTGCTTTGCATTGATAGGCTTTTAAAAATGAAATAAAGGTTTCTAAATACAGTTATTGCTGAAATATATAGTTGACATGATACTAAAATTCACGAAGCACAATATTTTGTAGCCTAAACGCAGGCGGAAAGCTAGTTTGTACTTTGTACGAAGTATGTTTAAAAAATGTAGGTATATGTATGATTAAAAAATTTGTTGTCTGTAAAGTTGGTTTACTGACGATAGTTGAACGTGACAACGTCCGCTTCTTTGTCACTCGTTCCGCGCTCTCGCTTGCACTCCAAGCCTTACATGGAACGCCTCAGAGCGAGGTAACGCCGCATGAGTCATGTTTTTTCGTGCGTGCAGCCGGCTCTATCGAATTATAAGACGTTGTCACGTCAAAACTCACACAATCACTACCATAAACAGTAAAACTCACACAATCAGTAGGATGATTCAGATCGCAGAGCTTCACTTCGCAAGTGTAGTACACACTAGCGGTGTACGGGAAGCGGTGCGCGGGGAACGCCACGCGGGCTTCTTGTGAGCCGCGGCTGTATTGGAACAGGCCCATTATCTCCGTTTCTAGGGGGCAGCTGGGGAGAGATTATTTTAGTTATTATCTTATATATAAAATTCTCGTGTCACAATGTTAGTCTGCATACTCCTCCGAAACGGGTGGACCGATTCTCATGAAATTTTCTGTGCATATCGGGTAAGTCTGAGAATCGGCCAACATCTATTTTTCATATGTACCACGGGCGAAGCCGGGGCGGGCCGCTAGTAAATAAATAAATAAATAAAATCTTTATTTAAATTCATACATTAAACACATATTATTAACATTATAATTATTAAATACATATTATTAACATCATCTTCTAAGTTCTATTACTATATTAATACTAGCTGTTTCCCGCGGTTTTACCCGCAGTGCTCCACTCCTGCTGGTCTTAGCGAGATGATATATAGCCTTTTAAAAACCGATAGGTATCAATCGGTGTTAGAGCCTAGTTATCGAGGAAGACTAACATCACCCTAAGACCAACAGGAGCGGAGCAATGCGAGTAAAACGCGGTTCATAGCTAGTATAATAATATAATTAACATTTAATTATAATTAACATAATTGGTACAGTCATAGGAGTGATGTGAAGATAAATCAATTTGAACACATATTATGTTGTATTGCGTTGCGTCTTGATGTAAGGTGTTTACGTTGTGTGGATCCGGGTTGTATCTTGATGCGTTGTATCGTGTTGTGTTGTGTCGCGTTTTCTTGTGTTACCTTACGTTGCATGTCGTTATATTATGCCACGTTGTGTTGTGTTACGTTGCGTTGTATTATGCCGCGTTGTTGTGTTATCATCCTTGTATTGTAATGTCCTGTGTTGTTTTGTATTGCAATGCATGATGTCCTGTTGTGTTTTATTGTATTGAATTATAATTACTAGCGGTCCGCCCCGGCTTCACCCGTGGTACATATTTCGCAATAAAAGGTAGCCTATGTTTTTTCTCAGGGTCTAAAGATTATTTTCCAAATTTCCTCAAAATCGGTCCAGTAGTTTATGCGTGAAAACCATACATACATACAAACCTTTCCTCTTTATAATATTAGTATAAATGATATATTGTGTTTTGCATTGTAATTGAACCGTGTTGTATTTTGTTGTAATATAACTCACCCATCATTCGCTATCAGACTCTGTTCAGCCCAGCCAAGCCCGTCTCGCACAGAACACTCGGACACCAATAGACCATATTTGCGCTGTTTTTCCAAAGACACAACTAGAGTTAGCGTGTCACCTATACGCACGTTTGATGCCACCTGGAAAGTGTTTAAATTTATGGTTATTTATGAGAATTCTAAAAAAATAAAGTACATATATGTAGAGAGAAAAATCTGAAAAAATATAGTCTATGCAGCGTTCAACAATTTAGTAACAACGAATTTAGATTGATTCACTTTTTTAAAGTAGGTAATAAAATTGTAACTTTTATGGTACCGAAGCTCAAAAAAAAATAAAATTCAACGTCCTATATCATACATAAAGGAAAAAATACCATAAGCATAAATTTAAAGTTCTCAAATAATAAAAAATATGTTTGTTCAGAGCCCTCGGTGTGGGCGTCTGACTCGCACTTGGCCGGTTTTATTTTCATAAATGACTTAAAAATAGAAAAAAAAGACGTGTGTCACTCGGGGACTGCCGCGGTAAAGCTATTGCATGCTATGCCTTCAAGCCACACCTCCGTGCCCGTCGGAGTGGGGAGCGTGAGGTTTTTTCGTTACGGAATTTCTGGATTCGGTCCCCGCGCTCAAGGCCCGCGATAGAAGCTATGCAATAGCTTAAAAATAAAATAAATTCTTCTATCTAACCTGTTTGTCTTGGGGATCGCCTTTGAAAATTTTCATCGTGACGGAGGGCAACAGTCCGGACTCTTCATCGTATTCATCACTGAAAATGAAAAGTCGTATTAAGATTTTTTTTCTGCTTGTGATGTGTTGTTGTTCTTTATTTCAATTTTTGTTGGTAGAAGCGATGTTCTAAATTGGTGGTAGTTTAATAACAGAAGAATCTTAGCAGGTTTAAAAGATTCAGTGATTTTTTTTCACTGAATAGTTTTGGTAGGTGGCGTAGTTTGAAGTGTTTGGGAGAATAATTCCGTATCCATTTTATTTCCTAATTATTGCCCAAAACTTCGCTTTTCAAACTGTTTATTAGTTATTACACCTCGAACTTGATATCTCGCTCAAATCTCGCACAAATCAAACATAATATGGCATCGCGTAGAATTTCGTTTGTTGTGCGTGTGCAATCAGATCTATATTACAAATAATAAAAATCATAATATGTATATTTACCAAAAATGAACTGTAAACAAACCTATGGACTAAGTGGCTAATTAGCTACAATTCGTGCCAATAACCTATCTACACCTTATTACTTCCTAGCGGTCCGCCCTGGCTTCGCCCGTGGTACATATTTACGTTTTCGGGGATAAAAGCCTATACGGATTCGGAAGAATCCCTCTAAGTAATGGTAAAAGAAATTTTGAAATCGGTCCAGTAGTTTTTGAGCCTATTCAATACAAACATACAAAAATACAAAGGTTTCCTCTTTATAATATTAGTATAGAAGTATAGATAATAAAGTAGGTACTCACTTATCAAAACCATTCGCAGTGAGTCGATCAGCATGTGGTCTATGCAAGTGATACAACGTGAGGTCCCTCCTCCGGTACTTGCAGCGAACATGGTAACCGCGCCCCTGGCCAGTCACTAGGCGCAAGTGTGGTTGGACTATTATGTTGTTGTAGTATTCTACTGTGCCGTCCTCCTGAAATAAATAATACAAATGTAATTAAGTACCTAAATTAGCCATGTTCAGTGGTTTTACCCGCATTCCTCTACTCCTATTGGTATTAGCGTGATAATAAAAAAAGACGTGCGGCACTCGGGGATTGCCGCGGTAAAGCTATTGCATGCTAGGTATGCCTTCAAGCCACATCTCCGTGCCCGTCGGTTCGCGTGAGGTTTTTTCGTTACGGAATTTCTGGATTCGGTCCCCGCGCTTAAGGCTCGCGATAGAAGCTATGCAATAGCTTAAAAAAACTATAGCCATCCCTCAAAAGATAAAGAATATATTATACTAGCTGTGCCTCGCAGTTTTAGCCACATTGCTCCTCTCCTATTGGTATTAGGTTTAGGATAAATCGCCTTTCGAGAAAAGAATCTCTATAGCACTCGAAAAAATTTTTCAAATCGGATCATTACTTTCTGAGACTATAGTGCGTACAAAATAAACTGTTAAAAGAAGTCTAATTGAATAAATAAATGTTTGAGTTTGATATTTTAACTTTTTAATAGATATTAGTATCATTACAAGCTATTTTACCCCACAGTCCACTCTAACCTACATGCCGCTCACGGAAGCGCGTGGAATGAATCACTAATATATTTTGTTCGTAAGTCTGTCAAGGAAACACCGTGTCATAGTTCTGACATTTGTGACTGAACATGTATATTGTGTAATGATGGTTTTAATCATTGATGATGTAAATACCTATAGGTGGAAGATCGTGCAATAATAACCGCAAGAAATTAATTTTCTCAGGATAAGGTTTAAAGAATCATTAATTCTCATTTAAATACTTAAAGCTTATTACATACATGATAATAACTATAAATAAAGAATGAAATAGTAGTCCGGGCACAATTATTCCAAAGGTAAGTTGGAATAACTGTGCCCGGAAGGATTATCGTCAATCTTCGATTATTTTATATTTTTCGATCAATTTCTTCAATCAGTGAAGAAAGGAAATCAAAATCCAAGATCAAATAATTTCGACAAAAACTTAAAAAGTTAAGCTTTTTTGTAGACAAAAAAAAGAACGAGTTACTTATACTTGTCTCTACAGTTGAGCACAAATACAAATAGCGTATTATTTTTTGGATTGAATTACAGAATATTTGTTTATCCATACACAAAATACACACTACCCCCAAATCACGAATTTTATTGTCACAAAAACCTTTTTAAATATCCAAAAAAGTGACATTATCACACCTTAGAACAAACCACAAATCCTAACCAAACAGCTCTTTCAAATATTATATTGTTGAACACTTTTATTAAGGTGTCACTTTATAAATATTTTTTGTTCTAATTTGCTAACGGTACACATTTAAGCTGTTAACATATTGAAGTAAAACAAATATAGAAACAACAAAAGGATTAACGAAATAGTTTTGGTAATGTTGACTTTACAAGGTGACAAATTTTGTCTGTTTACTGGCTATTTCCGATAGGTATGCTATGTTTATTTAATTTATAGATAACTAGCTGCGCTTCGCGGTTTCACCCGCGTGGCTCCGCTCCTGTTGGTCTTAGCGTGATGATATATTATAGCGTATAGCCTTCCTCGATGAATGGGCTATCTAACACCGAAATAATTTTTCAAATTGGACCAGTAGTTTCTGAGATTAGAGCATTCAAACCACAGATTCAAACAAACAAACTCTTCAGCTTTATAATATTAGTATAGATATGGTATCAAAGGCGTTTAATATTAGAGCCTACATTTTGCTGATTAACAGCTTTCTAACACAAATAATAAATAAAAAATCAGCTTTCTTACAAAGACCGGTGTTAGACCATATTTGTGAGAAAACTTTTTATTATTATTTGTAATTTTAATTTCTGACATTGAGAATTGTCATCTAGTTCTTTTTTTCCAACAGTTCAGAAGCTATGGAACTATAATACTGTGTCTTAGTTATTTGATCTTTAAAGATTACTTTAATAGAAGATACCTTCAGTTCACGAGATTAAGAAAACATACCTATTAAATAAAAAACATATGCCACCTCTTTATGCATGTTTTTAATACATTCTGAAGTAATATATTATTATATGTAGTATATAGACTCTATATACATATTATAGAGACGTTCCAAGATGACGCTCTATCTACAAATAAAGGTTCATTGATTCCTAAGCAATGATGTGCGAATTTTACAAGAGATTCATCATTTGATGTTCACATTAAAGCTTTTACAGTTAATTCTGAAATTTATAACGTCTCTATATTTGATATAATCTGTGACAAGATTAATATTTCGACACGAAACTGTAATTTATATTCTGTGTTGATAAAATTGGCGCCAAACCAACGCATTTAATCTAGTTCAGTTTATGGTATGTTAAACGTTTTGGCTCGAAACGTTGTGTATTTAGCACAGAATACAGATAATATATATTACCTAGGTACTATGTATTATTGAATTCTGCAGCTCTTTTGGACCCAAATATGTGACATGTTGAACATAATATTATGTCCCTGGTTTTGGACATAATATGTACATTATGTATGTATGTGGAACGATTAACATTTTCAGCACGAATTTGCCATTAATATTTAAATAGTGATCCGACGCGGATTCATGCGTTCATATACATAAGAATAGTTTATATCGTGTACATATCCAACGGTGAAATAATTTTGAAATCAGTAGTCAGTTTCATATTAATAAAAGATAACACAGACTATACTAATATAGTTTTATATTATCTATATCACAAATACCAAAACCATGGCACCAAAACTACCACATATATTCAATTGCAATTTATAGTCTGTGCAGGTAAATGTCAAAGTTATTGGCGGGAAAAAAACATCATGAGACCTTTCAACAGCCTTGTGCGGAGGCGTGGGTTTTGGTCTCTTTGCATATTAAATAGACTGGTCATTCGCGAGAAATGTATTTCTTAATGTTTATGTTTTATAAACTCCATATTTGTTTGTTTTTAATTTTAATATTAGTGTTATTTTTAATTGGTTTCCTTTTTCGTTTGGTAAAAGTTCGATAACTTTTCGATGGTATGGTTTTTGAACGAAATAAAAGAAATTTATTAGATACCTAAGTGTTTTTTAGGGTTCCGTACACAAACGTCAAACGGTTAGGGCGCTTGTGCACTACAAGGAATTTTACTGTCCGGCATTCCGATTTTTTACGGTCCGGTGTGGCATGAAAAAACCGATGAATTGCTTGTGCACCTGTCCGTCTTTACTCGGATCAGTGCGGTACAGTTCAAGGAAGTTTGGCGGTATAATGCTATCATAAATGATTGTTTTTGCATTTTACAAGAAACGAGTAAAAAATATAGAAGGTGAAATATTATATTATTTCGTTATAATAAAAAGTAAAGTTCCGTAAGAGATTTAAAATGCGTGTTTCACTTATTTATTTTAATCGGTGACGAGGAGCTAAAGCTATTCCCACTTAAACTTTAACTTACCAACACTTACTTAGATAATAATTATAGGTCAATGCTTGGTCAATGTATATAAAATAACAATACCGACTTCTCAAATCTCATTGCCAACTAAAAGAAAGTAAAACAAGAGCTTGCTTTCAATTGGCATATGCAGTAATAACAGTAAAATCCAAGCAAGTGGGCATTCGAAAACAATTATACCTACAGCGACTCGTAGACACAAAAAACCATCCGGAATAGGGAAAAGTAAAATGTCGGACAGTAAAATTACGTATAGTGCACAAGCTAGTATATAGATTAATGGCGTGCCATACCGGACCGTAAAAAATCGGAATGCCGGACCGTAAAATTCCTTGTAGTGGACAAACGCCCTAAACGGGGCTCTATTACTCTATTTGAGACAGCACTGTTGAGTGTCCGTTTCTGTCTGACACAATAGGCTGTATCGGTTCCTAAGCAGTTGAAATTTTCAGAGATGATTTATTTCTGTTATCGCTAACAACAAAATAATAAAAAAAATACGTGTGGCACTCGAGGACTGCCGCGGTAAAGCTATTGCATAGCATCGCATCGCTGTGCCGGTTGGAGTGGGGGGTGTTAGGTTGTTTCGTTACGGAATTTTTACATTTGGTCGCCGCGCTCAAAGTCTGAGATAAAAGCTATGCAATAGCTTAAAAATCGAAGTTAAGCAACGTTTAACACGATCATAAATTGGATGGGTGAACATATTGTTATTTTATTGGAACGGAACCCTCAGTATCGCGAACCCGACTCGCACTTGACCAAATTCTATTCCGCTTATTCCGATAATAATCAATGTTCCAATCGATATCGATTATGAATTCACAGCACACATTGACTTCCTTCCAAATTGTTAAACGGATATGACGTCATCTCCCCATTGTTAAGTCCTGGACCCTTTGGTTAGGGTCTGCTGCTTTTTAGACGCTTGGACATAATTGCTATATTTTTTTACGGTTTAGTGCGTTTAAATTACTTTTTAACGTGGTAAGGTTGAAATAGCGTGTCTATGGTTGAAATATACTGTATTTACTATTTAGGCGAAAGACACGAGTTCGACTTGGGTAACGAATTTTAATTATTCCATAAAAAAAATCTCATTTGAATGCTATAAACCTAAACAGTAAACATACTAAATGTTTACGGTTTAATGAATTCATGCATTTAGAAATAAATTAGTTATTACTATTATATTATACTGGTTATTTCTCTTAATACTAACAAATTAAGAATGTATTTCAATTTTCAATTTGTTAGTGTACGTATTTTAGTTCGGACATAACGGTAGACTTCGTTGACTCCAATTTAAATGTCGTTAAATCCTACTAATATTATAAATGCGAAAGTTTGTGAAGATGTGTGTGTGTGTGTGTGTGTGTTTGTTACTCTTTCACGCAAATACTAAAACCAATTACAATGAAATTTTGCACACATATAGAGGATAACTTGGATTAACACATAGGATAGTTTTTATGCCGGAAATCCCACGGGAACGGGAACTATGCGGGTTTTTATTTGAAAACGCGGGCGAAGCCGCGGGGGAGAGTTAATTATAATAATATAATAATAATATATATATATTTGAATAATTCGATAACATAGAGGTCAATTTTATTTTGATATCTTAAAATATTTTAATTTATTTCGCTCAATTAAAAACGACCTCTATTAAAAATCATTTCCTATTTTTTTATAATTAGTTAGTCATGTTTTTCTTTGCAATTTTTACACATACATAAATATTTAAATATTCAAAAAAATTATTTAGTTAATTTTGTCTCAATTTATTTACGAGTTTATTATACATTTGAAAAATTAAGGCAAAAGCCTTAACATAGACATTTTATATTTAAAGTTAGGTATATACCTATCATTAATAACTAACTTATGATTTAAAATTTTAAAATATATGGAGCGTCTATTATTAGTGTTAAATAATCCGCTAATCATTGGAAAGGTTCGACCGACTTTTTTTAAAGGCTGATAGCAATTTTTTTTGGCACGCCCTATAGCCCAAACTGCTCGACCGACTTTGATATATGAGGTGTCGTTGCATTGCGGTAGTGATATAGGCTCCATTTTTTGTTTTTATAATAAAAATAATAAAAAAAACATTCACTCGGGAGTCGGGCGTATCTCTGTACTAATATTATATCCTACTGATATCATAAATTCGAAAGTTTGTAAGGATGGATGTATGTACATATAAGTGTGTATGTTTGTTACTCTTTAACGAAAAAACTACTGAACCGATTATAGTGAAATTTTGCACACATATAGTTAGAGGGTAACTTGGATTAACACATAGGATAGGTTTTTATTATTTATTATTATTATAGGTTTAATTCCGGAAATCGTACGGGAACGGGAACTATGCGGGTTTTTCTTTGAAAACGCGGGCGTAGCCGCGGGCGGAAAGCTAATAATATAATTAATATATACTTACATTATCAGTACTCATAGTGTTACACCCCTTAAGTGGCAGGGTGTACTGTAGATCCCCCCTCACAGACACGTACTCTCGTAAACACGTGGAATTTGAGCCCAGGCCAGCCGGGTACACTATCCCGTTGAACGAGTCGTATATACTGGAATAAACGGGTTTAAAGCGTGATTTATTTACCTAATGTAGTTTATAGTATGGTTAGGAGGATAAATTAAATCTATACCGTACTTATAATAAATCTGTAGAGAGGCCAATTCTGTACATGAAATATATTTAAAAAAAAACTATGAAGGGGTGATAAGGGATCGCTACTGATGCCAAAAATGCAATCAGTAAAATTTTTGTCTGTCTGTCTGTCTGTATATTCGCTATAGAAACAGAAACTACACGACGGATTTTAACCAAATTTGGCACAATTATTCTTCATACTCCTGGGCAGGTTATAGTAAAAGAATCATGTAAATCGGTGTAGAAACACCAAAGTTATACATGAAATACGCTATAAGTCATCGCGCGTGAATACAGAATCATGCCATAAGGATTATTTTTGTGTATCAGTTGCCGCGTTCGACGCGCTTCGCGGCGGGAGCTTTAAAAAGGCGGCGGGTCTGCACCCGTTTCGCGTTGTCACGGCATCACGTGTGAACGGCTGAACCGATTTCGATAATTCTTTTCTATTATATTCCTTGAAGTACGAGGATGGTTCTTATGTAGAGAAAACGTAAATATGTTTCACGGGCGAAGCCGGGGCGGACCGCTAGTACTTATTATGTTGTTAGTAGATTTTTAAGGTTTTCATTAGAAGACCTTTTTTTTGAAGTCGGTTAAAAAAGATCTGATATGAGGAAAAGATAAGTTCACTTATTAGTAACTAGGGATGTAACGATACCGATACCGATACCGATATATCGGCCGATATATCGGCAAGCCGATATATCGGTATCGCCGATAATAAATCAACCGATACCGATATTTTTTTATTAAATTCTTTCTTTTCTTTTATGTTTTTGCATTGTATTCATTCATATTGTTTTATTTCTGTTTCTGTAATAGTGTTAAGGAAGAGCGGAACCTCCTGACACAAGCATTTTATTTGCTTTTATTTGAAAGAAATAAATAATTTTGAATTTTTTTAATTTTTAACGTGATAAAGTTTTTAAAATCGTTTTAGTCGGGTGACATGTTCATAAACTTGTGTCACACCAAAACCTCACGAGCGCGATCGCAGGTATAACGAGAGAGAGACGGACCGATCTCCCGTTTCATCTCGAGCGCTGCCACTGCATTATGTTATCACGTAAACATCTCGATCGTAAACCTACTTTACAAACAACCAATTTTTTTGATATCAAATAATTCAAAAACCCGCGCCCAATGAACGATGCGGGAGGCCGCCCGCGCGTGCGCACTTTGTTTTCTGAAAAAACTCTACCAATAGTAAACTTTTATTAGGTACTGATTGTATGTGTATTACTTAAAGTTTACAAACTCAAACTCAAACTCAAACATTTATTCATTCAATTAGACTTCTTATAGAAGCACTTTTGAAACGTCATTACATATTTTAAAATTTACCACCGATTCGGAAAGCAGTATCTACGGAGAAGAACCGGCAAGAAACTCCATAGTTGCTCTTTTAAATCATGTCAGTTTTACAATTTTACAAAATACATATGTAACATCATAATATATTATAATAACATGCCAAAGAACTGTCCTGTGGTTTTTTCGCGACAACCCTCCATGGGTTTTTATCGTCCATATATTCCTGAATACTGTAGTAGGTACGCTCTCTGAACTAGTACATTTTTTATATAAGTTTTAAATTTAGAACTACTAAACTCTTTAATATTATGAGGAATTCTATTGTAAAAGCGTATACCTTGACCCATAAATGAATTTTTAACTTTAGCTAATCGGAAAAATGGCATTTCAATTCTATTTCTGTTCCTTGTGCCATAACAGTGTCTATCTCCTACTCTTGTGTGTAAGTCGGCGTTTAACTGACTTCATAAAATAATAATACTAAAATAAATGGTTTTGTTGTTTTTTGATTTGGCATTTTTATTTAAAAGAATACGATTAACAGTTGTCTCTGTTAAATGTTGGTAGCTTTTTATGCATAATTCACTTTTTATTTTTCTACCAAGCCATCGATATCGGTATCGGTATCGGTATCGCCGATACATTACTACAAATATCGGTATCGGTATCGTATCGGCAAAATCATGTATCGTTACATCCCTATTAGTAACAATTACATAATTGTAAATAATATATGCAATAATGACTGAAATCTTATTATTTCTCTTCTAATAATACCTACTTGCAATTTTAGACGAATTAAGTCCGTGAAAATATATATGTCTGTATTCTTATTGTATATTTTAAAATTGCATAGCAATATATGTATATTAGAAAAGTATCTCAAAATATTATGTTTTAATATTTTGTTTTATCTATGTGTTCTTCACTAAACTTATTACAATTTAAATCTCAATTTTCATGGCCAAGTCAAATAACTGTATTGTAATAACATGTTTCAAGTTAACAAACCATTGTATTCTATCTGTGAGTCAAGCGAAACATTTAGAATTAGCATTTCTAATTATCTACTAAATGTATACTAAGTACCTACATAGTACAAAGGTATTATCTATACAATTGGTTAAGTAGTCTAGCGGTTATTTATAAAGAAAGAAACCGCAACCGCTTCTTGTTTTAGTTCAGGATAATAACTATTTATTTATTTATAACGAAGTGGTATTAATAAGTATTAGTATAGTATTGTACTGTAGGTTGATTATAAAGAATTCTACATTTTACAAGAAGGCTATGTTATGTTTAAAACAATTTTAAAGAACCTTACTTAGTATCCAAATTATACGTATTCTAATCCACTAATTCAAATATTCTAAACGTTAAACAATAACATATTCTAAACGTTAGCCACTAACAAATTCTAAACGTTAGCCACTCACCTATTCGCATGGTTAGTAGCGAGCGAGATGGTAACATGCATGTTGTCCTTCTCGCACGCGACTGCGAGCGTGTCGAGCGGCGCGAGCGCACCCGGCCATTCTGTGGTCGTTTCGGTTATGGATGCTATTGATGTGCTCGGTAATTCTGTGAAAAATAAAAAAAATATAAATACAGTCGTAAAAAACTATATACATTGAAGAATATTAGTTGAGCCACGGATCGTCTCGAGATGAATATTTTTTTAAATCTTTGACTTCAAATGTCAAAAACTCTTATTTTAAAAAAAATGTCTATTTATTGATAGTTTTAACTTTTAACATAATATTAAATATACTAGAATTATAATACTCTCTCTTTTCTGAATATAACAAAGCCTTCAGTTTTAAAATATGTATAATTAAAATAAGTAAGATTTATGCCTAAAAACCGATCATTTAACATTTAAACAACAATAAATGGAGCTCAATATATTTTATTCATATTTAAGAAAGAAAAAAAAATAAAAACAAATTTAACTTAAATAAAAACGTATTAGGATCATCACGATAACCCATTGCACATTCGAGCTAAGCCAACAGCTTCGTCCGGGCGGGTGGTACATATTGTATTAAAGGAGAATGGGCAAATTGGGCCTGAAACTTGGGCTAGGACCAATACGCACGAAATATTGTTTTTGTGATATATCATTACACATACCTTACGAAAAAAATAAAATAAAAAAATAAATCAACCGGGTTCTTGTACAGTCAAGGCAAAAAGTTTTATTTATTTGGCTATTATTTTGCGCACAATAGCGGTGTTTTTAATTCGAGTGAAGTAAATATAAATCAAAATGTCACTGGAGTGACTGAGTTTAACCACAAAAAACGTCTAGCTACGTTGAATTATAATAAACACGGTATAGGTAGATACCTGTTACAAAACATAATATTAGTGTATTTCGTTTATTAGAAGGCTTAAGATTAGTACGTATTTGTAAGTGAAAGTGAATTGGAGTAACATAAAGATATTGTCATTGTCTTATAACAGTTATTTATTGCAAAAAATATTATACACAAAGAAATAAAACTTGATGTGACTGTACAAAAACCCGGTTGATTATTTTTTTATATATATATTTCCCGTTATGTATGTGTTATGATCTATTATAAAAACAATATCTTATGTGTATTGGTCCAACTCAAGGGTTCAGGCCCAACTTCCATAGTAAAATGCCCATTCTCCTTTAAGAATAGAATAAGAATAGAATAAAATAATTTTTATTAGGCACACCAAATTACCACCACCAACACAAACAAAAAAAAAAAAAGAAACAATATAAAAATACACTCTTAAATATAATCTAACATATACAAACATATATTAAATATAATCTAACACTCTTAAATATAATTTATATCCAGGTATATAAATTGTACCGTATGTGATTCGTTTTATTTATTTATTCCTTTTAATTTATACAGACAGAAGACAGGACAAGCGACTCACGTTATTGTTATTAGAAATTCTGGTTGAAGCGCGTTGAATTCTTTTGTAGAGAACATAATATGTATATATATTTTTGTACGACTTTTTTTTACGATATTTTAAGATTTAACTGTTTTAGTACTTATATATATTGCCTATTAAAACTTAACCGAATTTATTTTCATTCACGACGTTTCAAATGTTTTGACATTTATTAATTCAACCAATTGAACCTGAGTCTGAAATTTATGATAAACTAGCGGTCCGCCTCGGCTTCGCCCGTGGTACATGTTTACGTTTTCTCTACATAATAACCATCCTCGTACTTCCAGGAATATAATAAATAAAGAATTATCGAAATCGGTTCAGCCGTTCTCGAGTTATGCGCTTACCAACACATTTTGCGATTCATTTTTATATATAAGATAAAAAAAATCTATGTTTTGAAACGATTTAAAGGTGCTTCCAGAAGAAGTCTATGGCGAAGATTTTCGTATATAACATTTAAAACTATTGCTTAAATGTACATATTAATTTAAACTTTTACATATTAATTTAAATTTTATCAATTATTGTATTGTGTCCTTACTTGTACTTCTCTCTGTGGTGCACAATAAAGTATTTTTGTTTGTTTGTTTGTTTGTAAACTCAAACATTTATTTATCGCTCCAGATTTCAATGAATCGCAAAATACAGATATAATGAGTTTGGTAATAATGCTTAATAAGATAAATCCACTAATAAAAAACATTAAATATAATTCCAATCATACACATAACACAGAGCGTGCATTGCAACGGTATCAACCAGTATGCATAACGATTCAACTCGTGATAAACAAAAATACAAGCCGAGAATATGAAATAGCCACTGTGTGGTTGGTGATGAGCGGAGCGGGTAAGGTTATAAGCTGAAGCGATTTAAATAAGGCTGAAATGTACCTATCTATAGTTTATTTTAATTTTATACTATAATATCATACTAGTTGATGAATAAATTTTTCCAAGAGGTTTTTCAATATAATATTGTTAATATTTATTTAATGATAATGTAATTTACATATGTAAACACACACACACACACACACACATGTGTTTACATTATATAAACACATAAGCGTATATAAGATTCACATAAGCATAGAGTAAATACAAAATTATTTAAGTTTGAGTGCATTAGTTCATCTGATTGATGAATTAATCAAATTCGATTGAAATATATAGGAATAGGAACGTCAATGTTCTTATTCCTGCCGGATTGCATTATAAAGAACAAAAATATAAACTCCGTCCACCACTCCTGCCATCAATGAACATAGCCTTAAAATTCTTGGCGCCGGAGCGTTGACCCCAACCACCTTCGTATTGGAATATCACAATGCGTCTTTTTGTGTCTATTTGTGGACTATTTTGTCATTAAGGACTGGTTTGCTGGTCACTTTGTATGGTCATTAGCTCTGGTCTAGCTGTGTATATCTGTTTTGTGTATATTTGTGTAGTTTTAGGTAGCTTTGATGATGCTTTCAAGTCTGTATGTTATAGTTTTTAAAGCAAGATAAATGTTAAAGTTGATGATTTTAGCTAGCTTAGCCTTTCAAGTACGGTTTCAAGTAGTCTATATGTTAATGTAGTGCTGATTTATTTATTAAACACCTTCGACAGTCGGTAACAGGCTCACAAAGGTAACTTTGTGAGTGCTCATGGGCGGTGGTGATCACCTCACTAGGTGACCCACCTGCCCCCCTAGTCAAGTGGCTTTCTGTTAGCGTAGCGTTCAATAGAATAGACTACGAATGTATGAGATTGACGTAACCTGTAGATACGTTTATCTACAGCCTTCGGTTACGTCAATCTCATACATTCGTAGTCTATTCTATTGAACGCTACGCTAACAGAAAGCCACTTGACTAGGGGGGCTGCTCCGTTGCCCGCTCTATTATAAAAAAAATCATAACTAGCCGGTAACTAATGGTCTATTAACATACAGAGTTGCAATCAAATCGGTTTATTTTATTTACAGTTTTGCGTGAAAGAGTAAACTATATCTACAAAAGCTTATCGAACATTTATAGATCATACGATGAATTGGTATCGAAACAAATTATTATACATATGTATAAAGCCTTCGTGTAATAATTGTTTATTAAAATATTTCAGGACATTTTTGACACACGGCACGATCTGATCCCATACTAAGCTTTTCGCTTGTGTTATGGAAACCAATTGGCTGAAACCATGGACCCAATAAATATCTAATATTTGTCCATGCTGAAACATACATTAGGTAATATCTAATATTTGTCCATGCTGAAAAATACGGTTTTTTTTAGTTTGAGTTTTGAATACTTTTAAATATATACTAATATAGATAATGAAAACCCAGACATCTGTGTTTACCCAGGCATCTGTGTGCAAACAACGATGTTAATCACACAAATATTCGCCCTGGGTGGTAATCGAACCCTCTAGCTTGGAAGACAGGATCGCTACCAAGCAGGCCACCAGACCAGTCGAGTTTATTTTTGTATTCCTCTTTTTTATCTGTAAAAGAAAACGCCATGTTGAAAGAACCAAAAAGTTCAATAACATGTGACATCTACAAACCCGCACTTGGCCCGCGTGGTGGATTATGATTTATGACCAGCACCCCTATGCAAGTGGCTTTCTGTTAGCGTAGCGTTCAATAGAATAGGCTACGAATGTATGAGATTGACGTAAGCTGTAGATAAACGTATCTACAGCTTACGTCAATCTTATCTACAGCTTACGTCAATCTCATACATTCGTAGCCTATTCTATTGAACGCTACGCTAACAGAAAGCCACTTGCATAGGGGGGCTGTACCCTCATAGGAGGCCCGTGTCCCAGCAGTGGGAACGTATATGGGCTGATAAAGATTAAATTGAATTTATATTTTTGGTTTTATGGCATTCAAATGCTTTTTAAATATAAATTTATAAAGATTAAATTTTATAATATTTTTTGTCACCTCTTTCGACACGAATATTATAACGGTATTCTTGTTTTATGAGTCGCTTACGGGAATAATTTAAGGAATTTATATACCGGTTGAAAGGACAGTTTTATGAAGCTATTTAAATAATTCTACTTTATTGATTTGAAACGCTTAAGTTTAAGCTTTTGAATTTGTACTTTTATATTTCAAATTAGTACTTATATGTTTTTGATGTATACATTTTTTGTAAGTACATAGTTAATAATAAAGTGTATGAAAAAGTTCCAATTTCAGAATGTTTTGTATCGCATAAAATATAGAGCATGCGGTAAAAAATGCTTTTTAAAGTGAAAATGGCAATCATATTTTAGATTTTACATATTACTAGCGGTCCGCCCCGGCTTCGCCCATGGTACATATGAAAAATAGATGTTGGCCGATTCTCAGACTTACCCGATATGCACAGAAAATTTCATGAGAATCGGTCCACCCGTTTCGGAGGAGTATGCAGACTAACATTGTGACACGAGAATTTTATATATAAGATTTACAAATAAATAGTTACAAAGAGGTTCTGAATACAGCTACTAATAAATTTCAGCGTAGAGCTTGCTGCTTGCGTCTTTCTTAAAAAAATATTTTGTAATTTTTTCCCGTAGTTTTTCAGAAAGTATGTTATGGGGATTTTGTTTGTGAAGTAAAGTAAATATTTACCTAATTGCTTTAATTTTTTTTTCTTATTACAAAGCTGTGTAAAATTTGTTTGTTAAATAATATAAACTGTATCTATGGCGTAAATGTTAGCTTCTTTACTTGAGATATATTCACCTGAATTAGATGGTAACTGCTTTGACCGCGCGGTCGCTAACAGCGCTGCTGTTAAAACCAGCCTCCACATTGTTAGGCCTGAAACAAAGATATTAAATAAATCCATAATACAAGATTGTAAAACAATAAATATTATATTTTTTTTAACAAACTAGGCGTAGTTTCTTTGCAGCTTGCTGATAAAGTCATTGATTTGATAATATTTGTCATTTTAACCACTTTTAACTGAGAGAGAAGATAAGAGAACATACAATATACATACAGATGTAGCTGAACAGGCTAATAATGTAGGTATGTATGTAGGTATTCAATAAAACTATTACGTATAACATAATAAAAGCAATTATTAAAAGTTATTATGGACCTATTTGTTAACTATTTTATGGAAGCATTTGTTTCACTTTTCAATTTTCTTTACGAACAAGTAGGTTATCATCCTTTTGTGTCTAGATCGACACAGTATTTTCTGTGATGTATTTAAGTCGAGAATCGAACCCAGATCCCCAGGTACTCACGCGTTATCTACTACTAGATTTCCGCCCGCGGCTTCGCCCGCGTTTGCAAAGGAAAACCCGCATAGTTCCCGTTCCCGTGGGATTTCCGGGATAAAAACTATCCTATGTGTTAATCCAAGTTACCCTCTATATGTGTGCTAAATTTCATTGTAATCTGTTCAGTAGTTTTTACGTGAAAGAGTAACAAACATCCATACATCCATACATCCTTACAAACTTTCGCCTTTATATATTAGATTATAACAAGGAGGCGGTCAAGCCATGGTAAGTAGGTTATAATCCGCATAGTACAGCTTTTAATCTATATGTAATGTACAGCTATGTCTCTCAAGTAATGAGGCCTCGCCACAGCGGGTTGTGTCAGAGGTTACGCAATTGGTACTCGATACATTTATTCGCATTTGATCGTACGACGGAAAAAACGTTAAGCATAAGGGGTTTTATAAAATGATGTGTGTTCTGTATTGTTCATATTGTATTATTATTACTAGATTTCCGCC
The DNA here is from genome assembly GCF_061535395.1 of Colias eurytheme. Classification (NCBI taxonomy): domain Eukaryota; kingdom Metazoa; phylum Arthropoda; class Insecta; order Lepidoptera; family Pieridae; genus Colias; species Colias eurytheme. The sequence continues at coordinate 5,128,275 of NC_143007.1, read as the reverse complement.
CGCGTTTTCAAAGAAAATCCCGCTTAGTTCCCGTTCCTGTAGGATCCGGGATAAAAGTTAAAAAAGTGGCCTATGTCTTATTCTAGGTCTTCAGCTACCTACATACAAAATTTATTGATATAGATTCAGCAGTATTTGCGTGAAAGAGTAACAAATATCCATCCATCCATACTTAAAAACTTTCGCGTTTATAATATTAGTAGGATATATTATTTATCACAATATTTCAAACACTACTTGGGTAAAAATAGCCGTTATACATATATATTTACTGTTTTCTCTGACTTTCATACAAATCGGATCTGTTTTATGCACGAAAGATAAACCAAGAACTGTTTATCGTTCCATTCACAAATATTAGTAGGATTTTAAGTTCATATAAGGAAATATTATATGAGCAATAAGTTATTGATAGTGGGAGTTCTCATTCGTCATGCTCGAATCATGTAAGGTTACTTACTCAAACTTCGATTTGTAGAATTGGAATGCTGAGTTAATATCAGTACATAAATGTTTAGATTTAATTGGAGATTTCAAAGCTATTGTTTATTGTACGTATAATATTTACCACAACCTTAAAAAGATCTAATCAAACTCATATTTAACAAGATTTATTTTAGATTTTGAATTAAGAAATGAAAAGAAATTTAAATAATGGATGTTTAACGAAATGAAAAAAATATTAAAATGTGTTAACTTCTACATATTTTTAAAACTTTTATACTCGTTAATATTATCTTTTTATTCGTTACTAGAGGTCCGCCCCGGCTTCGCCCGTGGTACATATTTCGCAATAAAAGGTAGCCTATGTCCTTTCTCGGGTATCAAAATATCTCCATACCAAATTTCATTCAAATTGGTTCAGTAGTTTAGGCGTGATTGAGTAACAGACAGACAGACAGAGTTACTTTCGCATTTATAATATTTGCATAACCCAATAATACCGAACAAATGTAAATAGTCCCCGACAAGTGCGTTCTACTTTCGTTTAAAAGCTGTTTTAATGCAAACAAATATTAAACAGTTTGTTTTACATTGCTAAATTGTAATAGTTATCTGTATAAATAGTTTAATGAATATTTTTTATTTACATTTCTCAACTAATTATTGTTTACGTTACATATAATTTATAAAAAGTGTTTCTGAACTGACATCCTAACCTACTATTGTCATTTATGTAACTGTATGTTGTAATTTTGTACGCGGGAACGGCTGAACAGAATTTGATAAATTATATCGTAGTTAAAGATTAGGCACCGTGTGGTAGATAAAGCTTGAATTGTAATAGTGAGCCCAATTTTTATGTAGGTAATTTCTTCTGATCTTACTAATTCTACTAAAATTCATCTATACTAATATTATAAAGAGGAAAGGTTTGTAGGGAATTATGTATGTATGTATGTATGGTTTTCACGCATAAACTACTGGACCGATTTTGATGAAATTTGGCACAGACAATCTTTAGACCCTGAGAAAGAACATATTCTACCTTTTATTGCGAAATACGTACCACGGGCGAAGCCGGGGCGGACCGCTATTAATTAATAAATGCGAAAAGTAAGCATGTTTGTTCGTTACTCTTTCACTTAAAAACAGTTGATCGGTACCGTATAAAATTTGGTAAAGAGATAAATTACCTATAGGCTATAGCATCGTAAAAAGACTATGATTATAGTCTGCAAAGCACATACTTATTAGTTATCAGAGTGTCACGCAAAGCCGCGGGAACAGCTAGTTTATTCTTTAGAACCTTACATCTAAACCTTGAGTATATTTTCCTCGTCCACTTCCTTGTAACGCGAATAGCATGCGAAGGTTCTATGGTAATAGGTGTATTATGACATAATACACCTATTACCATGACATTGTCATCTTCTTTATAAGACGTGGTATTTTAGTACATAATCTATACTAATATTATAAAGCTGAAGAGTTTGTTTGTTTGAACGCGCAACGTGCTAATCTCGGGAACTACTGCTCCGATTTGAAAATTTTTTTGGCGTTAGATAGCCCATTTATCGAGGAAGGCTATAGGCTATATTATCATCACGCTAAGACCAACAAGAGCGGAGCAATGCGGGTGAAACAAACAAACTCTTCAGCTTTATAATATTAGTATAGATGAGTTGCATACTTGCATACGATCTATCTACCTAAAAGTTTTCCTCCCAATTTTTCCAGCTAGTTGAATCAAAAAATGTCAAAGCATTTAAAAGATTCAGTAAGACAGAGATAATTTGCAATAAGTGTGGATTTAATAATGTATTCGCTACTTTTTTATGTCTTTTAAACATGAAATCTAAAACAGTAACACATAATAGTGCGATAAATGTGTTCACACAAAATTGTATTCTTTTGCCTTAGTATTAAGGTGTATAATCGTAATGCAATACTGAAGCAAAGAGTCTAGAATGTAGTGCATAGAAATATGTACTTTATACCGTTAGAATAAGGTTTAATTTCACTAAAGTAGGCAATGACCTCAAGTCAAGGTCGTTCAGTCTGCCCGCATGGCTCCATCTTTAATAGCCTCTATGTCTACATAAAAAACTTATTAAAATAAATAGAACTATTATTTTTATTACTACATTTGTCTTTATAAAAGTCCTAGATTTGAACACCAGAGACGAATCAATGGTATCAGCACAGAAGGCTAGTCGGGCTCCAACATAATTTTTAAGGGGATAATTCATAATACTTATACACTAAACTCTAACTTACTAAAGAGTTAAAGCTTGCAGAAAATCAAAAAGTTCGAGTACATTTTATTTTTAGAAAATATCTCTGAACAATGACGACTTAGCGCGAAGTTTATGTTTGTTTGCAATTTGAATCATGTTGATGTAAGCGAAGCCACGGGCTGTATCATCTCTACAATTTCTATTTCAAAATAAAGGAGTAATAATTGTAATCTTGATATTTCTGTTTATACCAACCGAACCGTCACCAAAACGAACAAGAATAAGTAACCTTATTTCGAATGTTTTTCGAATCACCTCATATCCGCGAATTTTAAAATCGTGCTTAAAATAACAGAATGGTCAAAGAAACATAATATTTTAACAAAATACTCAGATTTATGAATTGAATGTGATTTACAACAGCCTTTGTACTCTGTAAGTCATTTAAAAACGGTTTATTAAAGGTTTGGGGGACGTCAAAACGGTCAATGTAATATCCCACGGTAGTTATTTGAATAATAAAAAATAATAGCACATTCTCAGAGCGAGTTTTTTTATTGTTCCAAAGATGTGACTAAAGAATCGTTTAATTTTTATACTCCATTTTAAAAGCTTGATTACAAGTTTTATTTTTGTCTTTAAAATTCCTGTATGTATGTATAAGTAGATTTCTTTTATATTTTCCCGTTAACAATGATAAATTATCATTAACAATGATATATTATGATTTCCCGTTAAAATATATCAAATTTGGTGTAACATAATATTATACAATATTTTAATTTTTCTCAATAGAATTGATTCGCAGAAGGACTGGACCACTGAATTTTTGGTAGAAATTGCCTATAATATAAATAAATAAATATTTCAGGACAATTTTCATACACAACACGATCTGATCCCATACTAAGCTTTCGCTTGTGTTATGGAAACCAGATGGCTGATAAACATATATAATTTTAAATAAATACTTATATAACACCCAGACACAGAGCAAACATCTATGTTATCACACAAATATTTAGCCTGGGTGGGAATCGAACCCGCGACGTCTACCTTGGAAGGCAGAGCCACTACCAACCAAGCCAACCGATTAGTCGATATGTCTGCTTTTCAGAAAAATAACAAATATAAAAACACATTTTTTGTATTAGCTTGAGTTAAATTGTCAGAAAAAAATCTGTTTATTGTAAAAACCATAGAATAAATCGACATTCGACATCGACATCGACAAGGTATTTACTAATCTATGGTTACTTCAGATGAACCTAGCTCGACAACCTTAGATGATGTCACCATGACGTCATGTGACCTTACATTTGTATGAATGGAAGCGATTTGGAATAGTATTGTGATTTGTGAGCAATTTATGTTCGTTTACAGATAATATATTATATGAAACTAGGCGTTCAGTTTGTATTGTTACATAGTATATAAATGTTACAATGAAAAGTCTTTAAAATAGAGCTCAAATTAATTATTTATTTTAATTATCCGTCTATCTATCAATCTTCTGGTGAACTGATTTTAATGAGATTTTCACCAGATAGAGGTGTTTTAGGGCAAAATAGATGTACATAAGTAATAAATGATACATAAAGACATTTTAAGTTTGAAAAATCAGATGTTTTGCGCGAAGTGACAGTAGTACCCACCTCAACGCTTCGCTTATGAGGCGTGCAATAAAATATTAAAAAAAAAAAACATCATATTAAAAAGTAGTCCATATAAGCTCTATCTATCTTCATGTTTAATTTCATTCAGCCCTGACCAGCCATTTTTGCGTGAAAGAGTAACAAACATCCACCCATTTTATTCTCGTGATTCGATAACAGGAAATAATGTAATACATAGGTAATACTTAGAACTAGGGATGTAACGATACATGATTTTGCCGATACGATACCGATACCGATATTTGTAGTAATGTATCGGCGATACCGATACCGATACCGATATCGATGGCTTGGTAGAAAAATAAATAGTGAATTATGCATAAAAAGTTACCAACATTTAACAGAGACAACTGTTAATCGTATTCTTTTAAATAAAAATGCCAAATCAAAAAACAACAAAACCATTTATTTTAGTAGGTATAATTATTTTACGAAGTCAGTTAAACTTTAAGTAATACACATACAATCAGTACCTAATAAAAGTTTACTATTCTGCCGTCCTTTAACTAGAAAGCCGTTAAGCCCACGAAGTGAGTTTCGAGTAAATGGCAAAAAACACGGAAATCGTTATTTCTTAAAAATTATGACACTTACAATAATTATTGTGAGATACATCGATCGACATTTAATTATATTATATATAAATATTAGTTTTTACCCAGAAACTGTTATAATTTATTTTTAAATTCACTTTTTCTCGTTTAGTTCAGCACTAGATTTCCGCCCGCGGCTTCGCCCGCGTTTGCAAAGGAAAACCCGCATAGTTCCCGTTCCCGTGGGATTGTTGTGATGTGTTCATCAAAGTTACCCTCTATATGTGTGCTAAATTTCATTGTAATCGGTTCAGTAGTTTTTACGTGAAAGAGTAACAAACATCCATACATCCATACATCCTTACAAACTTTCGCCTTTATAATATATATTAGATATTAGATATAATCTGAAAATTTTAACTATTTACTGGACAAGACGGCCGTTCACATACCATAGCGACTTTTTAGCTAAGTAATTTAGTATTTTTATTTTCATTTTGTGATTTTTTTTTATTTATTAATAAAATGCTTACCTAAAACGTCGTTAAGCTACTATAACTACTTTTAAGCTAAGACTTTCGTTTTAATTTAAATTTCAAAAACTTTATAATCAGCGTTTAAGGGCTTTTGGATGCTTTTGTACTATGATTCTATATAGTTGTACTAAATTTTAATCTTACTAATGTTAAAAATTTGCTGCTGTCTGAGGCTTTGCTCTCGGGAATTACATCCTCTAGGTCAACCAATGGAAAGGAAAAGGATCAAAAGCTTTTAGGTTTAAGTATTAAGGATTTAAACACTATCTAAATTAATGGTTTTAGCGTCTTATTGTGAGTATTTAAAAAACTCTTTTACTAAATGACTCTTTTAAGTTTTCGATAAAATTAACCTTTATTTCTCGTCATGTTCACGTTTATTTCATTACAGTGGCTCATTAATGGGTTAAGATTGAGATAAATCTTCTCGCTTTTCTTTTTTGGAACCGTATATTCATTTAGAATTGCAATTTTAACGTTATTTTATAAATATTCTTCTGCGAAGCCATCATGCGAGTCACGGATATTGAGTACATATAGAACCACAAACAATGTAAACATAAATCGTTTCCTGAAAAAAAAATTAAGACTTGTGCACAAGGTTTTTGAAAAAATACACCCTGGTTTCAATAGGGCTTCAAGCTCTTACATGTGGGATGCTCTTAATAAATAATGTAGAACCGCTTATCAAATGATTAGAAGACTCTTTCATCCACATTCAGAAAATATAATATACCAGAATATGTGGAAAATAGCAGGAGGTAGAAAACTTTTTATTTGCTACAATGTAAAAAATACAAATCTTAATAATCTAATACATATAAAGATAAGAAAAAATAGCAATAGTTGCAAAATGGACTCCCCGTCAGCGGGTCAAAGGTAGTGTACTCCTAACAATTTTTGTATCACCATCTCTAGTACATTGATTGACAGTCGATTACTAATTCCACCCAAGGGGTAAATTACATAATTAATAAATAGTTTTAAAAATTAAATAGTACAGACTGTCTTTCTTCTCTTTCTCGGTTACAGTGACAAATCAGAGTCTAAACAGAGAAGTACGATTGAAAGTTCGCACTGTCGTAACCATTACCTACCAAATTTTCGTAACTTTGACTTGTTATATTTTCCGTAATTTAGCTGCTAGATTGTTTAAAACTTAGTAAACCTGATCAGAAACAATACGTCTTGTAAAAGAAAATCAAAAACAATCGGTACTCTGCTTGGGAGCGACATTATTTCATCATCACTCTCATCCCCAAAACTGATGCATCACCAGAATCGGATAACTGCCTTTTAGCTAAAAAATGAGGGTTAGCTGCTTTGTAGCTAAGCAAAAAAGTGTTATTAGAATTTTTCCTAAATAAAATTACTTAACTAAAAATGCGTTAAGGGCGAGTAACTGCAAATAAGGTAAGGATTTCCATTGGAATCGTTATATGAAAGCATATCATAAAGCAGTTATAGTCCTTTTGCGTCCCTATAGTCAAGTATAATCTGATAACGTACTTTTAGTCAAGTAAAAAGCTAAAAAATAATTATTAAATCTGGCGGTTAAGGTACTTTAAAGGAAATTTAGCGAAGTAGTGTTGGTTAGACGCTTTCAAGTTATGGAATCGCTGAAAATTGTGTTACTTAACGGCTTACAATATTTTCATATATTTATAACTATTAATGATTCTTAGACAGAAAGATAGAGAATTCTGAACTCTATCACCCTACATTTAAAACTGAAAATTGACCATTTGAGGGTTAACGGCTTTTTAGTTAAAGGACGGCAGTATTGGTAGAGTTTTTTCAGAAAACAAAGTGCGCACGCGCGGGCGGCCTCCCGCATCGTTCATTGGGCGCGGATTTTTTGAATTATTTGATATCAAAAAAATTGGTTGTTTGTAAAGTAGGTTTACGATCGAGATGTTTACGTGATAACATAATGCAGTGGCAGCGCTCGAGATGAAACGGGAGATCGGTCCGTCTCTCTCTCGTTATACCTGCGATCGCGCTCGTGAGGTTTTGGTGTGACACAAGTTTATGAACATGTCACCCGACTAAAACGATTTTAAAAACGTTATCACGTTAAAAATTAAAAAAATTCAAAATTATCTATTTCTTTCCTTTACATAAACAAATTTGTGATTGGAACACTCCTAGTAAGCAAATAAAATGCTTGTGTCAGGAGGTTCCGCTCTTCCTTAACACTTTTACAGAAACAGATATACAATATGAATGAATACAATGCAAAAACATAAAAGAAAAGAAAGAATTTAATAAAAAAATATCGGTATCGGTTGATTTATTATCGGCGATACCGATATATCGGCTTGCCGATATATCGGCCGATATATCGGTATCTGTATCGGTATCGTTACATCCCTACTTAGAACATAAGGTTGTTTAACACAACCTTAAGTTACATAATCCAAGCTAGCACTTGTTAATCGTTACATAAGTAAATATGTTATTTGACAGAAGGTCGAGTACTTGCTAAGTGAATACGAGGTTGTAGAAAACCAACTTAAGTTGAGCTGTGTCACTTAGTAACTATATAAGCAAGCTGTGCTTTAAAATTTATGAAGATGAAGGTTTGTTATTCTGTCACGCTAAAAAGGGCTGTGCAGACTAAGTTGAAATTGAGAAAAAGGATAAGATGAAATCTGCACTACTCTTCATGCGGGAACAATGCTTGAACCAACTATTATAAAGTAAATTTTGGGATGATGTTTCTTACTCTTTCAGGCAAAAACTACTGAACCTATCTAAACACTATACGCTATACTCTACTTACTCTCTTTATATTTTTTACATAGATACCACAAGTAAAACCCGGCGCTGAAGCTACACTACATAGTACAAAACAAACTCGCTATCTCTGTCCCGTCCCTATGTCCCTTTGTATGCTTAAATCTTTAAAACTACGCAACGGATTTTGATGCGGTTTTTTTCATAGATAGAGTGATTCAAGAGGAAGGTTTTAGTATATACTAATTTATTAGGTTTTAGACAAAGCGGGCGAAGCCGCAGGTGGTAAGCTAGTAAAGTAAGAAAAAACAAACTGATAAAAAGAGTACAAAAGAATGACTAAGAGGTCTTATTATACTGGTCGTTCGTGAGATTTTTAAGGCCTGCTGACATTATACAAGTCTTCCTTGTAGGTGGGCATTGGTTAAACTCGTTATATATTAATGTGAAAGGAATATTTTGCAAACGGATTTTAATACGCCCGCGAATTTGTATTGAAAAATAGGATTTGTTATTTGGTTGTTACAAAAAAATGTATGTCTTTATATTGATTTTATCAGACATAGAGATCCATGTAAAATTCCGATATGTAAATAAAATAAATTTATTTATTATTATATTTAAAGTAAATAAATTTATGTTAGCATGCACTATTTTTTTATAATAATTTGTATCCTACTCTGTACTCATTTCTCTATACTCGGAATACTCTGTGTTATATTCACATATCTACCAGTACCTACCTACTCATTAATCTATGAAATTACAATCGTAATAAAAAAAGAGTGTGCCGAGCACACGTGTCAGAAGTGAAACTTCTTTTGCAAGATTCAAAGATAGCAAATCGTCACCTTACTCCATGACGTGACGATATTGCCATGACGCGACCTTGAAATTTTACTCTCAACGCGCCTAAAGAAGTTTCACTTCAAAAAAACATATCGCAAATATCCTTACGCTTATTATGTAACTTAAAATATCTGTATTCGAATAACTTGCCATAGATTATAGATATCAGAATTTAGGTTACGAGACCGGTTCGCTGTCTCTTTTTATACATATGGAGTTAGAGTGAGACAAACAACTTTATTCATGGTAACTATTGCTAAGAATGTATTACTATTTATTTTGTTGTATTAGGTATCTTTACTTTGCAGAGAAATAACTTTGTAACAAAGTATTTAAAAAGCAATTATTATTTATTATCTTGTTTTGAAGGTTCATAACATTATGTATTTGACTTTGAGATAAAAATATATTATTGTGTGTACTTGAATATGTAATAAAATAGGAAAAACAATGTAAAATTAAAAAAAATAGAACTTCTATTGTAAGTATCCCGTTCCTGTTGAAGTTCCGGGATTAAAAGAAGCCTATGTCTTATTCTGGGTCTTCAGCTACCTACCACAAACATACCAAATTTCATTGAAATCGGTTCAGTAGGATTTGCGTGAAAGAGTAACATATGGATGTCTGTTACTCTTGCAAACTTTCGTGTTTTATTATATAGAATATAGGATATAACAACATACATTTAAAGAATATTTGTTTATTTATTTGAATAAACAAATATTCAGCATCAATGCTATTACAGAACACGTCCAGTGCTAATCCTCACATAGTACATACATATTTGCCATACCTACAACATAAAATTGCCATACGCAAATCTATACTAATATAAAACTGAAGAGTTTGTTTGTTTGTATGCGCTAATCTCAGGAACTACTAGACTACTAGTCCGATTTGAAAAATTCTTTTGGTGTTAGATAGCCCATTTATCGATCGAGGAGGTAATAGGAGGAATAGGAGGCGGAGCACTGCGAGTAAAACCGCGGGGCATAGCTTGTAATAAATGATAAATATTGTCCAATATGCATATGTATGTATGTTATATGTAACAAATATCAACAATTGCCATACGCAAATAAAGTCTATCCTTCACAGATAATATTTAGTTAGGCGTGGACAGATTAGTCACGTACCTTTACATTTTATTGTTCAAGGTGATATGTACTTGTGCAATAGTATACTATAATAGTGACCCATGGAAAGAAATCGGAATTACATTATTGTATGAACTTGGTGTAGAAAGATATTAGAAACTAAATTATTATTGATTATTCGTATACTATACGCCATCTATCTCGAAAACAGTTCAAGTTATAAAAAATATTATGGTAAAGTTGTAGAGAATTAAATTCTCACCGATATAGATCTATAATATAAAAATGAATCGCAAAATGTGTTGGTAAGCGCATAACTCGAGAACGGCTGAACCGATTTCAATAATTCTTTTTTTATTATATTCCTTGAAGTACGAGGACGGTTCTTATGTAGAGAAAACGTAAACATGTACCACGGGCGAAGCCGGGGCGGACCGCTAGTAATAAATAAACACGATTTTTGTGTACTTTGACCCCTGATTTTCAAACGACCATCCAGTTATTTTGAGAACAGGTTTAGTACTTATGCCAAAATAAAAGTATATTTGTTGTAATATACTGGATAGCGGATACCTATCACATTTTTCCTAGGTCATGCAGATAAAACAGTAAAAATAATAAAATTTTGCAACAAAATTGTACTTACAAACATTGTTAGTTGATAACATCTTATTAATTCTGACAACCATAATATTTTGGTCACCGTCATTTTTAATACAGATTAAAAACTATAAATTACAATAAAAAAAGATTTTTCCATCAACTATTATTACAGTGTTATCACACAATTGTGTTATAGGTTTGCGAAAAGAGTTCTCATGCAGGCAACACTGCTGGGAGAATTATGAAATTTTACTTCTTGTGTGTTATGTTAGTTTTAGTTTACGTTATGGATCTTGTAGTAGCTGATTCAAAACTACAGATAATATTATAATACTAAACATTTAACATACACAGGAAAACCTATTAAGTAATACAAATTTTTTAAGCTTTTTATAAATAAATCGAGTAAAAAGTAGAAGAGTTTGTTTTTGAATGCGCTAATATCAGAAATTACTGGATCGAATTGAAAAATTAATTTGGTTTTGAATTATTTATTTATCGAGGAAGGCTTCTAGTTTAGAAGTTATGAAGGAACAGATGAACATCCATACATACATACAGGTCAAAACCATCACCTTTTGCTTCGCCGTAATCTCGTAAAAAGAGCAGAGAAAAATATACCTAGCAAAAATATTGCTTTTGATAGCAGACGAAGTTGCATGGATCAGCTCGTTTAAAATGTATTAGAGTTTGAGATTTAGTTCATAGATTTCATGACTCTACAGTCTACATCAATATTTTTTTGAGAATTATTGCAAAAATATTTCGTTTTAACCCGCGAGCACTCGCGCTATGAGCATTTTGCTCACAGTAAATTTAAAACACGCGCCATTTTGTCAAAATTATTCGTACGTACATCGTTCATTTGGTAGCTGAGTTTTGTTCCGTCTCCTACCCCTGTATGCAGTTCACTTCTCGACAGTGTGCGCCAGTCACTTGGACGAGGTGGTTTGTTGCGCCATGTACCATCAGGCGGCGTATTGCTCATCGCGCGGGTATCGACGCAAGTACTTTTTTTACTCATGACTTTATTTTTTTTCATCTTAGCGACAGTTTTACTGCTACTTTTATGTAATATTATGATTTTATATTACTGAAATAGTAATCTATTATGTATTTCTATTATAGATGGATCATGATCGAAGGGATGAACAAATTTTATTTTATTTTAGACCAAAACTTAGTAGTATCTTTGGTTTTCATAAGAGCAAGGTTCTGGTGTCTTACGTACCAAACAAAAAGAATTAAAAAAATGTTCTTATGATAAGTACACTTCATAACGACGCGACGACCGAATCGATCCAACAACTGGAACTACCGCGAAACCAGAAATTATCACCTTTTATAATAAAACGAAAGGAGGTGTTGATGTTGTGGATCGACCAAAAGAAGAGTATTCTGTGGCAAGAGTGGCATGTAGATGGTCGCTAAGATTATTTTTCACGATCCTAAACATAGCCGGAAATCGGAATCAACAGTCAAACCATTTACAAAGAAAATACGGGTATAATCATCAAGCGCAGAGACTACTTGAAGCAACTAGCTTTTCAACTAACACAGCCACATATCCAAAGAAGAAGCACCTTCCAAAATATTTCATATCCTCTTCAGCAAGTGTTGAAACGTTTTTTACCAGAATCTGAGTTACCAGAAGAAGAAAAACCAACTGGTATCTGCGCGGTTTGCCCAAGACGCAAAAATCGCAAGACCAAAAAGAGCTGCATTTACTGCCAAAAATTTTTATGTACCGAGCATAGTCGTACAGTATGTGATATGTGTAAAGCTCGCGTATACGACGAAGATTAGTTATTTATATTTAGTTAAGTTATTTTTTGAAAAGTTTTTTTTTTGTCTAATTTTTTCCGTAAGACTGCCTTACAAGACTGGCAAATTAGTGTCTATGATTGTTAATTAAAATAAAAAAGATTAATATTGTTAACTCTTTGAATATATATTTTGTAGAATAAATAATGTGTATTTTATTGAATAAAATATTTTTTTATTAATATTTTTTGATGAAACATGCATTTATTGACATTCATAAACGTGAGCAAAATGCTCTACACGCGAGTGCTGATGTAATTTCTTGAGGCGCGAGTGCTGGCGGGTTAAAAATTAAATTTTACATAATAATTCCGTGTAGAAATAGCTTTGAAACAACCAGGCACATCGGCAATGACCTAGGACCTTAGTACATTATTTAAATAAAATTCAACCCTATTCACTCGATATAGAGTTACATTTTCTATACAAACTCGTATTTCCTTGTTATATTGTATTTTAAAGAATGTTATCTTTGATCTGTGTGAGTTTTTTATGTTAGAATTAATGTGTTAATTAATCATAGTTTTTGTAATTTTTTTATTGTTTCGTTATATTGTGTTATGTATTTGATTTCGAAGGGGTGTATTAAGTGCATTTTAAACACAAGTAGGTAGGTAGGTAGGTAAATGATATTATTAAAATCTAGTTGGTGCTTGTAGTTTTCAGTTCAAAACTATTACATACTAGCTCATAGCTGTGCCACGCGGTTTCAGCCGCATTGCTCCGCTCCTGTTGGTCTTAGCGTGATGATATATATAGGCTACCTTCCTCGATAAATGGGCTATCTAACACCGAAAGAATTTTTCGAATCAGACCAGTAGTTCCTGAGATTAGCGCGTTCAAACAAACTCTTCAGCTTTGTGTGCTGGGTAAATGTAGGGTTCGTCATATTTTTATGATTGGTGTATGTACATATTCATAAAAGCTGGATAGTTTTGGATGAAACATCAGATAGTATTTTGGTTAATAACAGCTAATGTTTATACTTTATGCTTAAAATGATTTTCCAAGCGTTACATATGAATAACTGGCTTAGCGCCCGCGGCTTCGCCCGCGTTTTCAAAGAAAAACCCGCATAGTTCCCGTTCCCGTGGGATTTCCGGGATAAAACCTATCCTATGTGTTAATAGAAGTTACCTTCCATATGTGTGCTTAATTTCATTGTAATCGGTTCAGTAGTATTTGCGTGAAAGAGTAACAAACGCACACACAAACTCACAAACTTTCGCATTTATAATATTAGTAGGAAGTAGGATAGGACTAGTAGAATTTAATATTTAATTTCAATTAGGTAAGTAACTTACGGTTACTTAATACCGATTTTTTTACAGATAATTTAAACACAACAACAACAGTCTACACTTTATCGTACCGATTTATCGTATCGCATATGATGAAGTAACGGGACAACCGATTGGGCAACGTGACGTAACTTAAACTTAACGGTGCTAACTTAAGCACTTTTGTTTTAAGCTGGTTATAAGCAGTTATACTTAGGCTGGACTAGGTTTTTCAAAGCTTGTTGATTTGTAAGACATAGACTACAGGCCCATGTTGAAAAATTTATGGGTCATTTGAACCATCACAGGTGACCTATCAAGAACGATATAAGTGCATAAAATATTAAGATTCATCACTATGACGTCACTTTAAATAAGCTGTCCAACTGAGTGCAGTTGAGAATTCGAAAGTACAGGTAGAGATTTTTCCCCCTTGTATCCATGATGTTTGTTCGGCGTTGCGGAAGCAGTATTGAAATAGTATGACACAGATGCCGTAACGACAGGAAATTTTAAAATTATATTTTTAAGTGTGTTTTTCACAATTTTGTTAAATTGCGACTGGATGAAAGTTTTGTTTGTGGTCGTCTTCGTCGTTGGTAGGGTGAACAAATCCTTAGCGAAATATTATACGCGATAGTATCGCTAGTGGATTCTATTCCTTTGCGTTTTGACGTTTGTCTCAGCGCTCAGCTCAATTCAAGTTAAGTCATGTTTATTTCTTACGATATATCATGTTTTTCTATTTAACTAAAGATGTATTTACCTAAGTATTACTTAATTAGAATTTAGAATATACTAACGATTTCTTTGCGTAAATGTAAATTGATTAGAACATAGTTAGAATTCCATATCCTAAATCCGGTAAGACCTAGATTTTAGACATTCCTGTTGCATTTAGAAATTAAAGTCGTTTAACCTCCTGAGACCCAGGATTTTTTTCTCTTTCTTTTTTAATAAAAATTAGCTGTATCTGTTCTAATGCAATTATAGATATTCAAAAAAATGGTAAAAAAAATCTTTCGTGGAAAACTTGGATTTTCTTTATGTCATGTATATATTACAGGGGGTCCCAATTCCTAGTGTAATAAGTTTATGAAAATGAAGAAAAACTACATGTTTTTTTAGTTATTATATATTTTTAAACTTGAATCTAAATATTTATTATTCTATCCATTGTTCTGTGTCTATTTTTTGTACCTTGCTTCAAAGATAGGTATTTATAAGGGTGAGAAATGACCAGTTCAAGTATTTTGCACCGGCGCGGCGGTGTTTTTATATTGTGACGTCCACCCCTAGGTCTTATTTCTTATCCATCCTCTCGGTCAGCCTCCTCTTATGCTTGGTCCACGTCATGTGCGTCCCCAAGATGGTCTGCCAACAACTGAAGATGTTATACACATACAAAGTGACGATTCTGTTCTGAAATGACTCATACTCATTGGACGAATGGAAGAAGAATCATTTTCTGGTATTTGGGCGGCTTCATCTGTATCATTTGGGGGATTATCTTCATCTCAAACATTTACTTATTCAATTAGACTTCTTCTAAAAGCAATTTGGAATCGTCACAACAGTATTAACATTTACCACCGATTCGGAAAGCAGTATCTATGGAGAAGAACCGGCAAGAAACTCCATAGGTCCATCATATAGGTCAATATTTGACTCATCCAGGTGTTGGTAGATCTCAGTATCTTATAATCCTTGAAAATTATAATAAAATCTGTAACATAAACTAAAGAATGTCATATAGGTAATACATGGGGCCCTTGTAACCAATACCAATTTGGCAAGAATTGAGACCAAATGTCTTACCAGTATGACATAGAAGAAAACATTCATATTTTTCACAAGTTTTAGATTTATCTTACAAAATAACTATTGCGGTTGCAGAAATAATATCTATTATCATTAGATATACAAAGATATACTGCAATATACGAATGGTTCCACTAGAAATATAAGATTACTGACCACGTGTTTGCCGTCGCACAGCCACCGTCAACTTCGAAATGAGAATACTTCAAATCACTGTCACTTATAAAACCAAAAACCGTTTAGTATAGTGGATGACATACCACTACATCGATTTGAGGTATTATTCCCGCATATACGCAAAAGATGGCGTTGAAATATTTTTTTATTGTTTATGTAATATATATATGACCGCAGGCCCCAGGAGGTTAAGTTAAACAGATTTTAAACGCGATTAATTCATATTATTATTGACCGTGTGATGTTTTTAATTGTTATCGAGTCAATTTTAATATTTTATGTTTTTAATCAAACAGAATCCTCGAAAACATCATCGATTTGGTCTTGAATATTACACGTATCATCTAATAGATATAGAAGATTGGTAATTTTGCTTTATACTACTTAGAGTCACTGTAAACTGCGTTCAACGAAGTGGGCACAGTTAGTAAACACACATACAATATAATACTATAGTAGTAAAGATAAAACCTTTCCATTCCACCCATTCACCGGTGTTAAATGAATATTTCATGTACACAACTTTACGTAAGTTTTTCTGGCAGACGAGATATATCTTAGAATAGCGTTATGTCCTTTAACGTTGCATTCTGATTATAAATTGCTATATTAGATACTAAATATGGATAGCGGTAAATTTATCTTTTGACTTTTTTATATTACGAAAAGATGTCTAGAATACCTACTTAATATCAGAAACAAGAGAAATATGTTTTTGCGAGAGAGTTTTGTTGTAATGTGCTTACCTACCTATTTTAGCAATTTATGGTTTAAAGTAAACAGTGCTATGAGGTGACCAGTGCTAACACTATTAGAGTAGCACAATTATTATGGTAGTATACTATCTATAGTAACAGTACAATAATTAATTATTTTAAATGTACATATAGAGTACCTACAAGGATATTAAATATAGTTGTGGCATGTATGCATTCTAAAGCTGTGTATTATTTGTTCTGATAGGCACTTTACGTCTTTATCGTTAGTTAATTGTGTCATAATCTCGATCTGGGATCGAACCCATGACTCTGTATGACGTATGCACTAACCACTGCAATATAGTGATATAAATAATATATCTATTTAAAAAGAAAATTAAAACACGCCTTTATATGATAAACTTATGAAATTATTCTATTGTCAAAAATCCTGACTACAAGCCCGCATAGGACAAAAATATGGGTCAAATGAACCACCAGGGAACATATCTAGAACGATAGCAGAGCAAAAAATAATAAGATTCATCACTATGCCGTCACTTGTAAGCTGTCCAACTGAGTGCAGATGAGAATTGAAAAGTACAGGTAGACTCGGTAAATTTTGGTCATATATTTTTGTACGGCATTCTTAACCATCGATAGATCCATTAAAAATAATAAGAAACCGCTCAGTGCCGTACAAAAATGGTGGTCCACCAAGTCGGAATTTTTATTTAATTTCCGAGAGTTACCGGGGGTAAATTTGGTCATTTGACCATGTACGGCATCTGTGTCATACTATTGCTATACTGCTTTTAATCCATTATTCCGCAACGCCGTACAAAAATCATGGGGACAAGGGGAAAAAATCGAGAGTTGTAATCCCCTCTCTTTCCCCACTCCAGGGGGTCATTTGACACAACACGAAATAAATTTATTTTTAAAGTATTTTATGCATAGATAATATTTTTTCATGTGCCGTACATTTTCGTTGGTTCAAAGGGGAAAAATCTGAAAAAGAAAAAAATCCATATAACGAAATGTTTGCTTTATATTTTTATAATAAAATATAAATATACATTAATATTAAGAAGCTCGAGGTGGTTATTTATCACCTTGGAAATTGACAGTCAGGTGGAATGGACTCCGTTAAATTGATGAACTAATAAAAAAGCTATGAACGAAAAGATGTGAATTATATGCAATCAGTCCATGAATACAGGTAAAGTCACAAGCAAATGCTAGTAATATATACATATTCAAAATGTACAAGTAAAGCGCTTTCAAATGATACCAAACACTGCATATTTATCTTAACTTTATTTTTTTACTCTGTATGTTTTGTCCGCTAGAGGGCACCACATTAGATTTTGTGAAACCCCATATTATAGCCTTTAGCTAGCTGGTCGCTGGTTATCCAGTGAACAATTCAGACGCGACGAATGATATGTCATTTGTCGAATTCTGATAAGTAGTTAAGAAGTTACGAGGGAATAGATGAACATACATACATGACCTGTAAACAACCATAACCCTCCTTTTGCTTTGCCGTAGTTGGGTAAAAATATGTTAAGGCCGTACTGTATCAAATGGCCATAAAGCACCCTTAAACTTGTAGCTTTCGTCGCTTTCATCAGCCTAAAAGATGTGGTCTGCACAAAAATGTACGGCATCGTTTTTTCCTAATTTATCTATGTTAATACTATTTAAAACAACGGATAAAGTGTAGAAAACTATTATATTTCATTAATCTACGATGTTTAAACTTTAACAAAATTTCTGGTTTTGCATTTCTCTATAACTTTTTTTAGAACGGTTTCTTTTGAACGGCAATACTATACAACAATTGAATTTTACAATATCATGTTAAAAAATAAGTTCCCGTACAGGGTCAAATGACCTTACAGCTCTTTATATCAAGAATTTGATGAAATTAAGATGATTATTGGTATACATTTAAAAGAACAATTATTTTTTGACGGCATTGCTTTTAATAGTACTTTTGAGTGCTAGATAATGTTTTGGAACCGAAGCCGTACTTAGTCAAATGACCCCCTGGAGTGGGGAAAGAGAGGGGATTGCAACTCTCGATTTTTTCCCCTTGTCCCCATGATTTTTGTACGGCGTTGCGGAATAATGGATTAAAAGCAGTATAGCAATAGTATGACACAGATGCCGTACATGGTCAAATGACCAAATTTACCCCCGGTAACTCTCGGAAATTAAATAAAAATTCCGACTTGGTGGACCACCATTTTTGTACGGCACTGAGCGGTTTCTTATTATTTTTAATGGATCTATCGATGGTTAAGAATGCCGTACAAAAATATATGACCAAAATTTACCGAGTCTACCTGTACTTTTCAATTCTCATCTGCACTCAGTTGGACAGCTTACAAGTGACGGCATAGTGATGAATCTTATTATTTTTTGCTCTGCTATCGTTCTAGATATGTCCCCTGGTGGTTCATTTGACCCATATTTTTGTCCTATGCGGGCTTGTAGTCTATAATAAGTAATGTACAAAGTTTTAATCAATTAAAGTGTGTCAAAATCGGGTATAAAGGAGTCGGTTACATACAAACATACAGGTGCAGTTAATATCATGTTAAAAATATGTAGTTTAAAAAAACTAAAAAACACGCTTTTCATAGAAAACCAAACTAAAAAATAGAAAATTTTATCAAATTATTGTATTGTCATCGGTACTCAATAAATCTACAAAGTTTGAACGAAATCTGGCCGTTTAAAGTGGGTCAAAATCGCGCCCAAAGAAGTCGGTTACAAACATACAGTCGGTTACAAACATACAGTCGGTTACAAACATACAGGTGAAGCTAATATAAAGCGTGTAATAATAATAACAATACGTCCTTTAAAATATAAAACAGATGTTCGCAATGATTAAGATTCATTCTTACATAAGCATTTCATTGACACACTTAAACTTAAAGTCAAGTTGATTCAAGTATAAGTTATTACTTATTTCCATATAAGTATACGGTTTCATAAATAATGAAAGGATGGTATTTTATGAATGAAATCGCAAGGGAGTATAAAATTAAGTTTATACAATTTATGAAGTGAAACTTCTTAGGCGCGTTGAGAGTAAAATTTCAAGTTCGCGACATGGCAATACCGTCACGTTACTCAATCACGCCAATTTTCATGAACTACTGAACCAATTTTCATGAAATTTGGTATATAGATATTTTGATACCCGAGAATGGACATAGGCTACTTTTTACCTCGGGAAATAGGATAGGTTTTATCCCGGAAATCCCACAGGAACGGGAACTATGCGGGTTTTTCTTTGATTGCGCGGGCGAAGCCGCGGGTGGAAAGCTAGTTAACTGTATATAATTACAACTTTATTTAGTCAAAACAATTACCAGACAATAAAATAACAACGTCGCACAATACTCAGTCACTGTATAATTAATGCAAATTATATTTTCGTATGTATGTCTATTAGAACCCGGAAACTGTTAAGCTCCGCGAAGCGTGATACAAGTAATGCTTGAAGACATCTAATGATTGTGGATAATAGTTTTAATGTTGATGGTAATTTTGTATGTATGTCTTTACAGAATTGTTCAATTCCGCCTTTTATCTAATAAAAAATTGATGTGTATTAAAATTGTGATTTTTACATGTGTTTTAGAAGTCTTCAATTTGGAGTTTAAAAATGAATATACTTTGAGATTGTGTGCATAGTCAATTCGTCAGAAAGGTAAGAAAAATATAGGTACGAACGCAAAAATAGAATAAAGAAGAAAATATAGAGCGTTTTTTCCTTCAATCTCAAGAAAACTTAATACAATAGAAGTTTTCAATTTTTCATAATTACATCTTACTAATATTATAAATGCGAAAGTTTGTGAGGATGTGTGTGTGTGTGTGTGTGTTTGTTACTCTTTCACGCAAATTCTACTGAACCGATTACAATGAAATTTAGCACACATAGGATAGGTTTTATCCCGGAAATCCCACGGGAACGGGAACGAGGTTTTCCTTTGAAAACGCGGGCGAAGCCGCGGGCGGAAATCTAGTATAATATAATATTCAATAATAACTTGTCGTCTTAACTTGAAATCTAGCCTAGTTTAAGCCCACCTTTTTAAGTCAGTCTCAACACTTTACATCCTACATAAAAACTACACAAATATCAAACTTTTGTAACACACCAAATAAAGATCAGATCAAATAAACAAACAATGTAGGGTTGTTACATAATACGAGAAAGTTATTTATCAGCTTACGCCACCGTTCACCTAGTGTTGAGAGTAAGACCTAAATAACCTTCTATTAGTCACCTGCCTTGGCTCAATGTTTAACAAATTATAATACATACTAGCTTTCTGCCCGCGGCTACGCCCGCTTTGTCTAAAACCTAATAAACTATATACTAAAACCTTCCTCAAGAACCACTCTATCTATTAAAAAAACCGCATCAAATTCTGTTGAGTAGTTTTAAAGATTTAAGCATAAATAGGGATATAGAGCCAGAGAAAGCAACTTTGTTCTACAAAATTTAATACACATAAGAAACCGACTTACATCACTAATTTAGCACAAAAAATATTATTAAAACAAGGCAACCCAGACTGAAGACGATCAATTGTGCAACTATCCTGATATGGTTCGCAAGGGCATGCGCAGGCGCAGCCTACGTTATTTTGAAATTAATCCAAGTTTGTCGCGTTGCTTAATTGTTAAGGATTAACCTGGAGGTCAGTATATTTGAATTATTAGAATCTTAAATTCAAATTCAAATTCAAATTCAAATTATATCTATATTTTACAAGTTAAATTATATTTTATTAATATAGACTGACCTTATCATAAGCATATGAATATTATATTCTAGCTGTGCCCCGCATTACTCAGCTCCTATTGGTCTCAGCGTGATGATATATAGCCTATAGCCTTCCTCGATAAATTGGCTATCTAACACCGAAATAATTTTTCAAATCGGACCCGTAGTTCCTGAGATTAGCGCGTTCAAACAAACAAACAATCTTTTCAGCTTTATATTATTAAGTAGGTATATAGATAATAAACTTAAATGTATTGAAATAGTTATTGTATAATAATGTGAAATCGCAGTAAGCGAAGCTAAAGTTAAATAATTAAATAAATATTAGTAAGAGCTGTATTTCCTTTTTAGATCTTAAGGTTTTATATCAATGGGCGGACTTTTAAATGGCATATTTATATGATTCATATTAATATTGCTTCTGAAGAGTACAGACATAATGTAGTACATATGTACATAATATTATGATGTGTGATTTCTTAATAAATAAAGATTATTATTTATTTTGACCATTTTCAATTAAATTCTTATCGTAAACACCTATAACAATACCACCACCAATAATTGTAAAACTTGTAAAAGTACTTATATATATAGCACAAAACCAAAATATTATTAACAAAAATATGCGCCCACTTTTGTGTTACGTTACAAAAGGAAAATATAGACAACTAGCTTTCCGCCCGCGGCTTCACCCGCGTTTTCAAAGAAAAACCCGTTCCCGTAGGATTTCCGGGATAAAACCTATCCTATGTCCTTTCTCGGGTATCAAAATATCTCTATACCAAATTTCATGCAAATTGGTTCAGTAGTTAAGGCGTGATTGAGTAACAGACAGACAGACAGAGTTACTTTCGCATTTATAATATTAGTATGGATAATATTGATATTTTTTTTCAATAATTTCCACATTTTCGTCAAAAATCATTACAATCTGTTAAACATATACCTATATATATAAATATGTATTTGTACAGGTAAGTCAAGGCTTCACACCCACGACCGCCTACCTGGTGACGTCACAGCCGGAACTTTATAGGCACGCTTGTTAGTCATTTTTCGTAGAATATTGTAAAGATCATGTAAAACTTTTAATTTTAAATTGAAAGTCTTACTTATTTGTTGTAATCTATAGTCTATACTAATATTATAAAGCTGAAGAGTTTGTTTGTTTGAACGCGCTAATCTCGGAAACTACCGGTCCGATTTGAAAAATTCTTTCGGTGTTAGCATGGACTAATAGAATCTAAAGAGGACTGATGATTGTCATACTAGAGATCGTACCCCGTAATTTCAGCTTATTGCTAGATGGCGCTCTCATTTGAGCTTATTATTTAATTTGCAGTTTTAAAAGCGCCACCTAGTGACCAATTTTAGAACTAAGGAAACAGCAAACTATCGATTTTCAATTATTACATCTAGAGGGCGTTGTTTTAAAAACTCCGGTGTTTTTGAATTATTATTTTAGTTTTTAGGGAGCATCTAAGGAAGTGAGTACCTCTATTACGATTTCGACACCCACTACAAACATTCGACATAGTGATCAGAGTAGTGTATATAATATAATTATATTATATATATTCTTTATTTTCTGTTAAAAAAATGTCTATATCTTTTTTCTTCTTAAGTATTCCCTTGTAAACAGTATTATTTATATGACCATAAAATACGGGAAAAGAAAAAAAAATGTGGATGTACAGCGATGATGTTAGTACTTTTAGAAACGATTAAAGTTTTTATGTAAATAAGCCGCAGTTCACGACAATAAAAATAAAACAATAGTTTTATTCAACGCTTCAAAAAAATACTTTATCGAGTTTATACTAACGATGAACGTTAAGTTTTACATTTATTACATAGGTAATATTTTAATTTACAAGACAAAAGTGAAAAGTAAATCGTAATAAACATTATAATTCAAAATAAATAACGTCGAACAATGCGTCGAACACATTCATTCAACTATGACATATGACGCAGGACGCTTGCAAGAGAGATAGATACATGTGTCAAAACAGAAACTTTTACTTTTATTTCTATTTATTCGGTATAATTACGACTTAATAGTGATAAATATGATCATTATAAATACAAATAGGAATTAACAATATCACGAACACGTGACACAACTAGTATTTTACCGATTCCATACGTGGTCATACATGTTTCAAAAGAATAACTTTTACTATTATTTCAATTTATCCGGTATAATTAAGACTTAATATTGATCATATGATCATTATAAATACAAATAGGAATTAACAATATCACGAATACGTGGCACAACTAAAATTTTACCGATACCACCCGTGGTCATTCTCCTTTATGCTCTAATTGTTCGAGTATTTCTTTGATAAATACAGTTCATAGCAACGCGGTGGTGGAGCATCATAGAGTAACTTATATAGGATTGTGGAGCATCTTAAGGAAGAGAGTACCTTTAATAAGATTTCGACACCCACTACAAACATTCGACATAGTGATCAGAGTAGTGTATATCTTTTTCTTCTTATATATAAAAATGAATCGCAAAATGTGTTGGTAAGCGCATAACTCGAGAACGGCTGAACCGATTTCGATAATTCTTTTTTTATTATATTCCTTGAAGTACGAGGATGGTTCTTATGTAGAGAAAACGTAAATATTATGTACCACGGGCGAAGCCGGGGCGGACCGCTAGTTATAATATAAAAATGAATCCCAAAATGTGTTGGTAAGCGCATAACTTGAGAACGGATTAACCGATTTCGTTAATTCTTTTTTTATAATATTCCTTGAAGTTCGAGGATGGTTCTTATGTAGAGAAAACGTGAATATGTACCACGGGCGAAGCCGGGGCGGACTGCTAGTCTTTCTTATATATAAAAATGAATCGCAAAATGTGTTGGTAAGCGCATAACTCGAGAACGGCTGAACCGATTTCGATGATTCTTTTTTTATTATATTCCTTGAAGTACGAGGATGGTTTTTATGTAGAGAAAACGTAAATATGTACCACGGGCGAAGCCGGGGCGGACCGCTAGTAATATATATTATTTAAATTCTTTATTTTCTGTTAAAAAAATGTCTATATCTTTTTTCTTCTTAATTATTCCCTTGTAAACAGTATTATTTATATGACCATAAAATACGGGAAAAGAAAAAAAAAATAGATGTACGGCAATGATTTGAACCAGCATCTATCGGTTTTTAAGTACGAGACTCATCAATACAGCTACGGGCACCTATACATCTTACGTTGAAATTTATGCTCTAATTGTTCGAGTAATTCTTTGACAAAAACAGTTCATAGCAACGTGGTCCATGGTCTTAGATCATTAAGTAATGGATGGAGTACGCTGGCAAATGTTCTAACTAAACTCTCTGCTGATTTTGGTGCGGGGAAGGTAACTCACACTATTGAAACACAATCACACATTCACAAAAATAATTTGTGTCACGAAAGTCGTAAAAATTTATGACCTTTTAAGCGACGAGTTTTTAAATTCAACTCTATCCCTAAGTTCATAAAGATTAAATTTGTATTTCATTCCAAGTTGTCTCGTGGGGAGTGCGGTTCAATATCGCGTTCTAAATTCAACTTTATAACTTAGATCATAATGATTAAATTTGTATTTCTTTAATGCCTCAGCCCCCGGAATCACAGACACAATAGAAAATCTATTGTGTCGTGGGCCGTGGTCCGATCGGGCCGCTCGGTGGTCAAGGGGCTAAAAGATAGACTCGTAAGGAATGCGGTTCATTATCGCGTTTTAAATTCAACTTTATCTCTTAGTTCATAAAGATTAAATTTGTATATTTTCTTTCCATGATGACGCATCAATGATCGAGTAAACGACTCGATTATTTGTCTTGATCATATCGCTAAACGATACATCGACGATTATTAGAAATTGCATTTAATTAGAAATGTACGTTAAAAAAATATACACAAATGAAAGGTTATTCCATCTTTTTTAATATTCGACATGTTTGAATTGCTTCTGCAAGGCTTGACAGTGCAAAACGGCATTTTTAGCGGAGCACTCGCAGACGTCCTTTCGATGTTTTAGCCTAGGAAAACGCAGAGTGTTTGTAATCGATTACGCAAGTAGTTTTTATGAAAGCATAAGATTTTTCGATTCGAATAATCTTATACCTCGACAAAAGGGGAAACACCTGCGAGTGTTATCGATTACTTAATGATCTAAGTCCATGGTGGTCACGAAGTCACTCTCGAACAGCGATGAACGAAGTGACAAAAATAGGCGGTCCATCCTAATGCGGCGATTACACCTAACGAGTACAGTGGCGAGTCAGTGTCCTCGGCCGAGTGCTCGGTTGGTATAAACACTTCAACGAGTGCTCGGCCGAGTACTCGGCCGAGAAGAGCGGCGAGACAGTCACTAGAATCCCAATTTGTTTACTCGGCCGAGTACCCACTCGCTATCCCGCTCGGCAGGTATAAACACGCACTCGTCGCGTCACTCGGCCACTCGCCACTCGTTCGTTTCGTCATTGTATTTTTTCAAAGAATTATTATTTTTATTTATTATTTCTAAATCCCATAATTCGTTAATAATATCTGGTAACAGCCGATTTAAAACCCGTTTAAATTCTTTTTTTTTTCGATCCATTGCAGACGTCCGCGTCGTGATCAAAACTGAACTGACTCGCCACTAGTGAAATACGTGTAAACACCCACTCGGTTCGGCAACAGCTGTCTCGGCCGAGAGCGTATTTACTGACTCGCCACTGTACTCGTTAGGTGTAATCAGCGCATAAGGAGCGCTGGTGCAGTGAACTCCCATAAATAATTATAATAAAGTTGTGCTCATTCATTTAACAATTAATATATCTTTTATTTTAAATTAAATTTATCGTATACCTAAACTCCAATACGAATATCAAATGCCTAAATTCCTTCGCGAAACAAAAGATCACGTAAACATAGCGCAATCCATTTTATAGATCATCTTCATACTTGATAGTATTATTTTTTTATATTTAAATATTGAAATTGATTCCAGAAGATAACTTTAAAAATTCATTTTGTTACTTTTATTAGTAGGTACGATCCTTATAAGTATTTTAATGTATTCAACCAACTTAAAAAAGTGTGACATTTTACAACAATTTGAATATGAATTGTATACAATATCGAAGCTTTTTAAGAAATGTATAAAATACTTTTTTAAGAATTATTATCATACATAATATTATGATACCGGCAATATATTATTAAACCCGGCATTTTATGCAATTCTTAGTAAATGTATGTTATTCCGAGAAACAGTCGGAAAGAAATAAATTAAATTCGTCAAAACTGAACTTTTCCTAAGTAGCAAACACATTTGCAAATGTGGGTGGCTTTTGGGGTAGCTATTAAGTATAACTAATATATCCATGGTGTATCGCTCCTCGTCCCAAAAACAAAACGAATTAAAAAAAGATTATTGTGCGTGCACTATCGTTTTCGTGATTTGAAATATTTGATACTTTATAAGAGTAAACTGTATAAGTTTCATATTCCAATTATTTGTAACTAGCGGTCCGCCCCGGCTTCGCCCGTGGTACATATTTACGTTTTCTCTACATAAAAACCATCCTCGTACTTCAAGGAATATAATAAAAAAAGAATTATCGAAATCGGTTCAGCCGTTCTCGAGTTATGCGCTTACCAACACATTTTGCGATTCATTTTTATATATAAAGAAAATTTAAGATATTACTTTGTTCTCATGCTTTGAGTTAAAATTGTACCGTAAAATAGCGTTTTTTGTTAAAAATCTGTAATAGCACCCTTATTGTGGTGCTTTTTTTTTTGTAATGAATTTACTACGCTACTGTATTTTCTTTGTTTTAGACTTTAGTTCAATACTTAATTAAACACCCATACAATTTTGTCACGAGTCGCCTCTGGTCAAACTAACCGTTATTAGTGTTACGTTTACTCAAAATACAAAAATGAAGAAAGTATTATTTTACGCTTATTAAATCTTTAAAACTAAAACAAAATGATGTGGAGGTAGGGAGGTGGATTTCTTCAATCAAAAAAGGGAGAGACTAGTATACTCGACCGGCCGGCCGTAAAGGCCCCGATTATTGATGGCGGAAAGTTGTATATATGCTCTGTAGCGAAAACATTTCGCTTGCGCGATTCAGAGCAAAAAATAACATTTAAATAAAAATATTTTTTTGCGTATTATATTTTACGTATTATATTTTACGTTATAGTTTACGTTTTTTGCGTATTATATTTTACGTCAAGATACTATTTGGCACATTGATTTTTTTTGTAGCGACATCTCTTAGCTTCATTAAACCGACTTAATGCTCTAAGGCGACATCTAGTTCTTAAACGTATAAAAAAGCATATAAAAATGCCAAATGCTACTGTGAGTGACATCTATCGACAAAATTGGGAACTGAGAAACGAGTTACGTTTTTTACTATGGCGATTGTAAGTCTTCTTGAGTAATTAGTCTATGGTGTTAGATAGCCCATTTATCGAGGAAGGCTATAGGCTATATATCATCACGCTAAGACCAACAGGAGCGGAGCCACGCGGGTGAAACCGCGAAGCGCAGCTAGTAACGCATAAAAACAATGCTAAGAGGATATTACCAAATAACAAGTGTGATATAATGAACCATTCCATTTTGCACGTCATTTTTAGCTTGCTCAACCTTTGTAACCAATGGGCTCTATCTGCCCGTGAAAGTTGCATGAAAATCTGTTGAACCGTTTTGGAGATTAGATCATGCAAACATAGAGACAAATTACAATAATACATTTATTAATTCTCTGTTTTAATAACATATTAAGTAATGCTACTACTGAAATGTTAGGAACTGTTTATCTATATATATAAAACTCAAAGGTGACTGATATAGTGATCTATCAACGCACAGCCTAAACCACTGGACGTATCGGGCTGAAATTTGGCATGCAGGTAGATGTCATAACGTAGGCGTCCCCTAAGAAAGGATTTTAGAAAATTCATCCCCCAAGGGGATCAAATAGGGGATGAAAGTTTGTACCATGAAAATTTATCTTTTCCACGCAGGCGAAGCTGCGGGCAACAGCTAGTATGATAATAGGGTCATTGCGCCTGTTCGCGTCCACTTAGTGCAGTTGGAAAGTTTGAAGGAGAAAATAAAAATGTTCCAGAACTAATTTCAACGCAAAATTTATGTAACGTGTTCATTACATAGTCTATTTTAAGATTTACTTTCAATTGTGTTGGAAATATCATGTGGTTTTTATTTATCTAGACAAATAGCAGAATTAGGCGTTTTACCCAGTTCGCGTCCAAAAATTCCAGTTTGCGTCCACCCGTGGACCAGTTCGCGTCCACCAGCTTAGAAAAAGAATTAAGAGTTTATTGGGTGATATTTTATCAGATAAATGCAAATAAAAATTAGATTTTAATAAATTATTTATTTACGAATATAGTTATTTAATAAAAACCGGCCAAATGCGAGTGGGACTCGCACACCGAGGGTTCCTGTATAAACTGTTTTTTTTTCATATGTTTTAACTGTAAATGATTATTTTTTCAATGTTTCCCTTATTTGTGCTATAAGACGTTGCTTCGTACCAAACTCCAAGTGTCTGTGTTCACGTAAAGTACCCTGTAAGTTTTGATTCCCTTGCGAATGTCGAAATTTGCGAAAATTTGCAGCATAAACGGCTGTATCTTCTGATTGCTTTGGCTTATAAGTTTGATTTTTTCACTGCTTCAAGGGACCGTAGACTTGAGTATTCAATATAAATTTCAGCTTTATATCTCAACGCGTTACTGAGAAAAAGGGTTTTGACAGAAAGACAGACCGGCAGACCGACATACAGACGAACGGATATCAAAGTGATCCTACAAGGATTCCGGTTTTTCCTTTTGAGGTTCGGAACCCTAAAATCAACATTATTATTAATCCTGTAAGGAAACTGGAAAAACTTATTTATATTTATCTTCTCATCATTAATAGAACTAAAAATTAACAAAAAACAAAGTTACGTTATGTAAATAAATAATTATCAGTTCTATTAAGATTACCCACCTACCCTATTTTTAGTTTCTAATGAATTAAATTTAAATTAATTCATTAGAAACTAAAAATAGGGTAGGTGGGTAATTAATTAAATTAATTTCTTTTTTGTTTATATTATTTTCTTAACCACAGACTTATTGATTCTCATTCTCAAAGATACTAGTCTCATTCTTAGAAAACCCATTTTAAAATTAAAAAAATTGCATCAAAATTTGCTAATTTGAATGAAAATTTAAATTATCAACTTGTAGTCTTAGTCAAAAATTTACAATCTATTTTAAATTACATATTTTAACAAACAATTCATTGCTACTTAATGAAAAACAATGTGGACGCAATCTGTTCTATTGTTATACACTATAGGTATAGTTTGCGCCCACCGTGGACGCAAAATGGAAGTTGTACAAATTCGGTGTAGTAATTCGCGTCCACCTTATTTTAGCTATTAATTGTAAAAGAAATAAGCTGATTTATAATCCATACTATTCCATGTTTTGTTAGCAAAGTAAAGAAACAGTTACATATTCAAAAATTCACATTTAACAATAAGATACTTACCGTCAAACGCGACGCTGCGCACTATTTTTTTCTCAAAATCCCGCGCGTTTTAGCTCTCTCGTTTAATAACCAAAATTAAATATTTTTTTTAAATAGGATAGACGGTGCGCAGGCATATTTTGAATATGTGTGCATGTCTCTTATACATTAAAGTATTATCGGAAATTTTTCTTATTACAATTTTACTTAAAGTATACTTATTTTCGTGAATTTTCTAAAAGATATCCGCAAAATGGACGCGAATAGGCATGTGGACGCGAACAGGCGCAATGACCCTAATTAATTACGATTGACTCTTTGAAACTCTCCAGGAAGAATTATTATTATTATTCATTTTAAAAGAAAAGTCCTTTCTATGAAAATCAAGATGTATTGTAAATTGTAATCATCAGAATAGTAGGGAGGTAATTTGGGAATATCCTATTTCCTACTTATATTAATAACTAGCGGTCCGCCCCGGCTTCGCCCGTGGTACATATTTACGTTTTCTCTACATAAAAACCATCCTCGTACTTCAAGGAATATAATAAAAAAAAGAATTATCGAAATCGGTTCAGCCGTTCTCGAGTTATGCGCTTACCAACACATTTTGCGATTCATTTTTATATATAAGAAGATGTAAAAGTTAGATTGTATGTTTGTCGCAAAAACAGCGGAAAATCGAGCTCCAACTACCTAGTTTTATAATCTTACAAGTTACAAGTTTAAAATGATCATTAAAAACTGACAAAAACAATAATAACTCGATTCACAATCTGTGACAAAAACAAGAACTGCGAAGGTGAAAAATGTTAATAAAAAACCAGTTATTTTATTAAATAGCTGATGGTGAAGTCATCAATGCGTAAAATGAATTTTGAATAATAATCTGTGCTAGTATGAAATACCCGCAAAATTCCATGTTTTTCACAATGGTACCTAGAATTATTATTCACTGAAGGGAAAATGGAAGTAGGCGGGTCACTTGACTCGTTATAAAGACGACAGATGGACCCTAAGGTCAGTGAAGTGGTCGGGGCCAAGAGGCACCAGAACAAGACGTCGACCAAGGGCAAGATGAGCTGATGAAATAGTAGCAACTGCTGCTGGCAGAAATTGGCTGAACTCAGCCCAAGACAGGGACAAGTGGCATTCTTTGGGGGAGGCTTTTACCCGTACGGTAACTACCTAATGTAATCAATTTTTTTAAGCTATTGCATAGCTTCTATCGCGGGCCTTGAGCGCGGGGACCGAATCCAGAAATTCAAAAAAAACCTCACGCTCCCGACATTGACGGGCGCGGAGATGTGGCTTGAAGGCATGCTATCACAGTATTACCACAGTATTACAATATTATTTCCTACAGTAAGGAATCGCCTTTGATGTCGCGCGATGCCGCCGCCAGCGTAGGTACTTACGCTGCCACACGAAAATACGCTAGGGTTGCAACAAATGGGAAATAAAACAATTTTGATTATTAATATTATGATGAAATCATTTATTCATATGTACCTTCAAAATAATTGCGATTATTAAATCTGATGTAATTATTTGTTCATAAATATATAATTACAGATATTGCACTGCTAAATATTATTTACGTGGACACTTTATTTTTGGATGTTCTTAATTGTATATTATACCATTTAACTAAGTAATGCATTCGCATTGGGATGTGATTAGAAAATAATGAGGACAACATATACATAGCTTTGATTTTAATTCAACAGATACAATTAATACAATCTTTCTGAAATATTGTTTCCTTCTGGGATTTCAATGTAGATTTACATCCGTAAACGGAACAGTTTTTGCGCGTCATAATAGAATATGTAAGTACCTATGTATAATAAAATTATTACACAAAAAATACGACTGCGTCGTCCTTTCGCGATAGTTAATGCAAACTCAGCGTGATTGCATTAAGCGGCCCGCGTCGCCCGACCCCCCGCCAGTTCCCCTCCGTTTCTCTGCACAAGTACATTCGTCGCCATACTGTAGGATGGTAATACTGTGGTATTACAATAAATAATATTGTAATAATGTGATGCTATGCAATAGCTTTACCGCGGCAATCCCCGAGTGCCACACATTTCTTTTTTTTTTTCTCTAATAGTGTACCTACTTAAACTGAAACTAAAGCTGTAATCAACCTAAAATTTTATGAATAAACAAGACACTTTTTTAAACAATAGCATTGCGTATAAAAGTACGTATGGTATAAAATATGATATTGTCTGTTATCTACTGAAAGTTGAGTTATAGACCTGTAAATACAGTGACAAATGACAATCGCATTAAAATAAGCGCAGCGTTCCATCATGATTCGTGTAGGTACCTTACAAACTTAAAACCAGTAAAAAGTTCCTCTATTGGGAAGTATGTATAATAAAAATAATTAAAAATGTTCAGACATCTGCCAGTTGTAATGTTAGGTACCTATTATCTATTATATTATTTACACAAACGTAGATATAATATTTGTATAGGCAGGTATACATATAATATATGTACCTAAATACGAGAAACTACCGTTCATTGGACCGTATCAAACTTATCTCCGACTAGGAAACCGATATCACGACCTTCTCATAACTAAGGGTAATAATAAACCCTTATACAGTTATTTATTGAGAAACTTTATCAATGTATTAGCACCCTTTATTTATAAAAAATCTTCCTAATGTCGCATTTGTATAAAAAATTAAGTAAAATAATGCCAAATTACGTTTGAATATTTATAAATAAAATTTAGAATTTAGCATAAAAAAACAGTATTTCCTGATGATAAAATACACTGGCCTAGTACCTACTTATACAATTTTTATTACCCCAGTTTTAAAAATACTTAAATTCTTGAAACTTTAAGTTATTGTAGAAAATTTCACTATGAAATACAATGTAAAAAATAATGTATGTTACAACCATTGTCCATCTGTTCTACCGATCCCATGTGTCATGGTTGAAAAATTACGTAATTTTGTATTACGATTAACGTCCCATGCTTAAAACTAAAGCCTACACACATTATGTCAATATGTAGGTACATATCTCAAGGTATATGAACTCAATATATTATTATGTAGGGTCATTGCGCCTGTTCGCGTCCACATGCCTATTCGCGTCCATTTTGCGGATATCTTTTAGAAAATTCACGAAAATAAGTATACTTTAAGTAAAATTGTAATAAGAAAAATTTCCGATAATACCTCATTGTATAAGAGACATGCACACATATTCAAAATATGCCTGCGCACCGCCTATCCTATTTAAAAAAAATATTTAATTTTGGTTATTAAACGAGAGAGCTAAAACGCGCGGGATTTTGAGAAAAAAATAGTGCGCAGCGTCGCGTTTGACGGTAAGTATCTTATTGTTAAATGTGAATTTTTGAATATGTAACTGTTTCTTTACTTTGCTAACAAAACATGGAATAGTATGGATTATAAATCAGCTTATTTCTTTTACAATTAATAGCTAAAATAAGGTGGACGCGAATTACTACACCGAATTTGTACAACTTCCATTTTGCGTCCACGGTGGGCGCAAACTATACCTATAGTGCTTAACAATAGAACATATTGCGTCCACATTGTTTTTCATTAAGTAGCAATGAATTGTTTGTTAAAATATGTAATTTAAAATAGATTGTAAATTTTTGACTAAGACTACAAGTTGATAATTTAAATTTTCATTCAAATTAGCAAATTTTTATGCAATTTTTTTCATTTTAAAATGGGTTTTCTAAGAATGAGACTAGTATCTTTGAGAATGAGAGTCAATAAGTCTGTGGTTAAGAAAATAATATAAACAAAAAAGAAATTTAATTCATTAGAAACTAAAAATAGGGTAGGTAGGTAATCTTAATAGAACTGATTATTATTTATTTACATAACGTAACTTTGTTTTTTGTTAATTTTTAGTTTAATTTTTTTTTCTATTAATGATGAGAAGATAAATATAAATAAGTTTTTCCAGTTTCCTTACAGTGAATTATATTAATAATAATGTTGATTTTAGGGTTCCGAACCTCAAAAGGAAAAACCGGAATCCTTGTAGGATCACTTTGATATCCGTTCGTCTGTATGTCCGTCTGCCGGTCTGTCTTTCTGTCAAAACCCTTTTTCTCAGTAACGCGTTGAGATATAAAGCTGAAATTTATATTGAATACTCAAGTCTACGGTCCCTTGAAGCAGTGAAAAAATCAAACTTATAAGCCAAAGCAATCAGAAGATACAGCCGTTTATGCTGCAAATTTTCGCAAATTTCGACATTCGCAAGGGAATCAAAACCTACAGGGTACTTTACGTGAACACAGACACTTGAAGTTTGGTACGAAGCAACGTCTTATAGCACAAATAAGGGAAACGTTGAAAAAATAATCATTTAGAGTTAAAACATATGAAAAGAAACAGTTTATACAGGAACCCTCGGTGTGCGAGTCCCACTCGCATTTGGCCGGTTTTTATTAAATAACTATATTCGTAAATAAATAATTTCTTAAAATCTAATTTTTATTTGCATTTATCTGATAAAATATCACCCAATACACTCTTAATTCTTTTTCTAAGCTGGTGGACGCGAACTGGTCCACGGGTGGACGCAAACTGGAATTTTTGGACGCGAACTGGGTTAAACGCCTAATTCTGCTATTTGTCTAGATAAATAAAAACCACATGATATTTCCAACACAATTGAAAGTAAATCTTAAAATAGACTATGTAATGAACACGTTACATAAATTTTGCGTTGAAATTAGTTCTGGAACATTTTTATTTTCTCCTTCAAACTTTCCAACTGCACTAAGTGGACGCGAACAGGCGCAATGACCCTAGTTATTGAACAAAGCCGTTTAACTTTCAAGTAAAAAAAGCAAAAAGTCGTTCCAAGAAATTGCACTCATAAAAGTTCGCCTTACCTTTTTAAAATAAAAAAAAACAACCGAAGGCCTTCAAGCACAGTGCACAGAAAACACACCCGTACTATCACAGATATAAAAACCACATTGCTGTATAAACCATCACATCCTAACCGAACTGGCTGGAAAACTAAACTTTTTTCGAATGTCGACTATTTTCCCTCGAAAATTTGAATTCGGAATCGATGTTAGTTTATTTTTTTTAATTCGTTTTCGTGTATCGACTCTCGCATGGCGACCGCGCGAGACGCATTCTCTCAGCAAACTGTTGAGGAACCGGTCGGAAAAGGTCGTGGTTTTTTTTTAATTCGATTTATAAAGATGATGTCAGGATTCGAACCCGTTCGGCCAGATATTCGATTTTGACGTGACTTGGAAATGTAAATTATTCTTCTTGGTTATAAAATTGCATTATTAATTATTACCTACTACGTTTATTAATGTGAATGAATATATTCTGTCGACAGGGTTTGTAATAATTGCAGTTCTATATTTACTTCAAAGTAATTACTTGGTAGGTAGGTACTTAGTTGTTTTTACCTCTTTAGGATTTTCATTCTCACATATTTTTAACAGAACGTTGTTTTTAAATGTAACTGTAATTAAAAATAATTGTTTAAATAAATATACATAATTGCAATGTTTCGCATTGTTCGGTCAATTATTTCGTTACCTTGTGTGTACAATAATAAATAATCTATCTACACGTCTGACGTCATAAAACTCAAACTCAAACTCAAACATTTATTTATTCAATTAGACTTCTTAAAGAAGCACTTTTGAAACGTCATTACATATTTTAAAATTTACCACCGATTCGGAAAGCAGTATCTACGGAGAAGAACCGGCAAGAAACTCCATAGTTGCTCTTTTAAATCATGTCAGTTTTACAATTTTACAAAATACATATGTAACAACATATAAGTATTGTAATAACATGCCAAAGAACTGTCCTGTGGTTTTTACGCGACAACCCTCCATGGGTTTTTATCGTCCATATATTCCTGAATACTGTAGTACGCTCTCTGAACTAGTACATTTTTTATATAAGTTTTAAATTTAGAACTACTAAACTCTTTAATATTATGAGGAATTCTATTGTAAAAGCGTATACCTTGACCCATAAATGAATTTTTAACTTTAGCTAATCGGAAAAATGGCATTTCAATTCTATTTCTGTTCCTTGTGCCATAACAGTGTCTATCTCCTACTCTTGTGTGTAAGTCGGCGTTTTTGTGTACATGCAAAATATTATTAAATATATACTGTGATGGTACAGTAAGGATACCAGTATTCTTAAAGAGATCTCTTAGTGAGTCCCGAGCACGTAAATTATATATAGAACGAATGGCTCTTTTCTGTAAGATAAATATAGTTTCTATATCTGCTGCCCTGCCCCATAGTAGAATTCCATAGGACATAATACTATGAAAGTAGCTGAAATAAACCAATCTAGCTGTATCTTCATCGGTGAGATGCCTTACCTTTCGGACTGCATATGCTGCTGAACTGAGCTTACCTGCAGCGGTGTTGACATGGGCTCCCCACTGTAGTTTCTCGTCCAATGTTAACCCAAGAAATACAGTCGATTCTGTAGGGTGTAATACCTCCCCGTTCAAGGTAATATTTCTGCTTAACTTTTTAACGTTTGGTAGTAAAAATTCAACACAAGTTGTTTTTTTGGCATTTAATAATAAATTATTAGCAGTAAACCAGTCGGATATGTGTAAAAGAGCACTGTTCACTTCGTCAACATTTGGGTCATGCCTATCCACATTAAATATTAATGAGGTATCATCTGCAGACAGAACTATTTCACACCTATCCTGTAAATAATAAGGTAGATCATTGATATATACCAAGAACAAGAAGGGTCCTAAAATAGATCCCTGTGGAACACCAATGTTAATTGACGCACCGCTAGAACGTTCTCCATTAACAACTACAGTTTGTATCCTATCATGCAGGTATGAGGCTATGAGGTTCTGAGCTTGTCCTTTAATCCCATAGTGATTAAGTTTACGCAATAAGGTACAATGTTCAACGCAGTCAAATGCCTTGGAGAGGTCACAAAATATCCCCAAAGCATTTTTTGAGTTTTCCCATGCCTTATATATATGTGTTAGTAGTGCAACTCCAGCATCTGTGGTTGAGCGCCCCTTTGTGAAACCAAACTGTTTGGTGTGCAGCAAATTATTAGATGCAAAGTGACTAGTCAATTGGTTTAATATTAACTTTTCGAATACCTTACTTAATGTTGGTAAAATCGAGATAGGTCTATAGTTGTTACAGTCTTCTTGATCGCCTTTCTTAAATAGAGGTATAACTTTACTAAGCTTTAATAAATTAGGAAATGTACCATAGTCACAACACTTATTAAATATAAAAGCTAAATTGTTCGCAATATTTTCTATTATATTATTAACTAAATTTACGGACATTCCCCAAAGATCACAAGTATTTTTTAAATTTAGTGTCTTAAAGGCTGTAACAATATCATTAGCAGTTACGTGTTGCAATTCAAATAATGTGCTGCACCCCGCAACATGGTCCCTCAAAAAGGTCTCTGCAAGTGCTGAAGACGAATTTAAATTATTAGTAATGCTAGCAGGGACACTACTAAAGAAATCTTCAAATGCAAGCGCAACATCAGCATTTTTGTCAATAACCATGCCATTATTAACAAGTTTTATGGTATTACTTGATTTGCTTTTACCCATTTCACCATTAATAATAGACCAAACTGTTTTAACTTTATTATCGGAGTCGCGTATTTTATCTCTGATATACAAACGCTTCGCAGTAAAACAAACAATTTTAAAAGTTTTTGAGTAATTTCTAACATAACTAAGAAAAGATGGGTCTTTATTATATTGCTTCATACCATATAACTCATAAAGAACGATCCTACACCTATGTATGCTAGGTGTCGCCCATTTACTAAATGGTAAATCCTTGGTAATATTTAAAGATTTAACTTTAAATATTTTTTCAAATTCATTATGCACTAAATTAAAAAGATTTTTAAACATTTCACAAGGATTATTATGACAGGATTGATCATTCAGTACGGGCAGGCTTTTATTAATATTATCTCTAAATTTATTAATGCCTTTTTTAGTTATAGGCCTAACATTAATTCTTTTAAATTCAGGTAAACAATCCCATTCAAAAACTACTTTCTGGCCACAGTGATCCGAAGTGAGTGTATTGAGAATATTTTTCTCTAAACAGTTGCAGTCGCAGTATATATTATCAATACAGGTTGCAGAAGTAGGTGTAATTCGTGTGGGTTCATTAAAAAGTTTATACAGATTAAATGACTGAAACAAATTAACAATTCGTGTTGCCGTTTGTGTTTGTAAAAGTATATCAATATTAAAATCACCACATACTATAACTTTTTTTTTACTCCTACTTAAACGCTTTAATATTTCTTCCATGACTGTCTCAAACATATTATAGTCACTGGAAGGGGGTCTATAAACGCAAACAATAATATAACGCTCCAGCTCCACACAGGACAGTTCAATGGTCCGTTCTACAGAAAGGCTAACAATGTCAGTTCGTTCCTTGCATTTTAAACTATTGTGTACAAAAATAAGAGAACCTCCATGAATAGCGTTTGTTCTAAAGTATATACTTTTTAATTTATAATTATCAATATTTATTAACAACTGACATTGTTTAAGCCAATGTTCTGTTACACAAAATATTTTAATTCTATTATGATTTAAAAATAATTCTATTTCTAATAATTTGCTAGCCAAGCCTTGAATATTTTGATGCACAATAGAAAAAGACTGCTTAGCTGTTGTCTTATAAACTAGTTTAAATCTAGCTTAGGGCTAGATTGTCTGTCAACACTTAAACTAGGTTGATGTATATAATTACTACTACATAAAATTATAGTAGATCCAGGGTCTGATACTAAACATGTACCAGACTGGTTAATAATTTTATATGCTATTAACATAGCAAGTTCTCTCTTATATCTAAATGGCAGATACACTGTATTCTTTGTCAAACAAAAAGATTTAATACAAGAATTTATGTCAAAATATATAAATGCATCACTATGATGATTTGTTAAATTATATAATTTCAAGTTAATATTATAGATAAATTTATATTGATTTTGTGTCAAACCAGGCAAATATGGTAATGTACACAACATAAATTTGCATTTTGTCTCACTACTAATTTTTAACATTTTTTGAAATCCTATATCTATGTCATGTTTTTTTAATTTAAAACTATCTCCATATAATATAATAACAATACTATTTTCATTAAAAGTAAAACTATCTAATGAATTCATGATATATGTAAATGAACCATTAGGAGTACAAAAATTAGTTACTTTATGCCCCAAATTGTTAAGCAAAGCGCCAAATCCCTGACCAATATTGTCTGACAACACAATAATTTCCTGCGTGGAAAGATGTTTCGTTTTAGTAGATGGAATTGTTGCCGTTGATTGAATACTATGTATATCAGTGCAGTCAATTAGCTTATGGGGCGACTGTTGCTTATTGTCACTTATTGAACACTTACATACATAGTTATTGGTTAGAGATTCGAAACGATCCATATTTTCATTGCTTAACTTAATTAGGTAATCTGCCTCTTTTATGTGTTCATTAATTTGTAACTGGGCAGCAGAATATTTTTGGTTGAGGTCAAGTAATGTATCATTTAATGAGTCTATTTTCTCCTTCAGTTCAGTAGTTTCCACTTCATATATCATTTTATAATGTTCTAAGTCCCTATGATATCTATCTAACTCTTTCACAAGACTGTTATTTTTATTTTGTAATTGTACTACATTTTTCCATGAAAATCTATTTCTAATAATTGATTTTGTACGTTTTATAAACTTACTTAATCTAAGATATTTTTTCAATTTGTTGTGTGAATTGAACTTAATGTTTCTACTGTTTTCAAAACCACTTAACTGTCCACATTCAAGCAGTTCACCAAAAAGACTGTTGGATGAATTGCATAGCCGCTTGGAGTTATCCTCCTGAACCTCCATTAAACTGCATTCCAGTTCAGCGATACGACTGAGAGCCTTCTCGTGGTCATTGGAACACTGTTGGAAGCTGTCGACAAGGTCTTGAAGGGCTGTGCATTTGTTTTGGCTGTCCATATATTGAGTGTGGAGTTCAGCTAGCTCGGCCTTCAGACTAGTATTCTTGTTTATTATTTGCTGGATTTCTACCTCATGTTCCTCTCTCTCCAGCAAGAGTTGTTCACACAGGGATTGAGAAGCCTTTAAATCCTGTAGTGTGGCCTTTAGTTTGCTTTCCATATCTTTGACCACTGCCTTGCGGGTCAGCATGTTGTAATTTTAGTTGCTGAAACAGGTGAAATAGATGTTAAAAATTGTATATAATAATATGATACAATTAAAACAATTTTGCTTGTGTTAGATAGGCTTAATATGGTTTAATTATAAGAAAAGAGTAGATAGTGAATGGATAAGATATAGGTTTTGTATTAGAACTGAAGTATATTTTGTCTGGAGCTATTAGTTTTTGTCCTCTAAATTGCTTCCAACTTGTCAAGCAAAGTGAGACGATAACTATGCGCTCATGTATTTATTGTGACGTTACTCATAAAATATGAGCAGTGTTATTAGTTTAAACTTTAAATGAATGTGAATGTTGTGTGTATCTATAAATAAGATATATTAAAACTAGTACTCCCCTGGTTTTATCCAAGAAGAAATTCGAATTTGAATTTCCGTTGCCGTTGACATCCACGTTATACAAAACGCAGCTTCAGTCACGTAATTATACGTATTTCACATTAAATAACACTTGTACGTTGATAAGATAGTTTACTATTACTAATTTATACTGTTTTTACAAGTAATTATTGAATTTAATATGATTTTTGAATTTAAAACTAAGGAGCTGATATTCACCCAGCTGTTGACATCTGTCAAATCATATCATATTATATTATTAATAGTTACTAAGGAAATAAAAAATAATAAGATTATAGAGCCGTTATTATTTAGTTGTTTTATATTTGTTAAATTAAATGAACGCACGAAAAATCAATCAATGCAATTACATAGTAGGTAAGTATGTATGTCTATGGGCTTATACTTATACAATAACTTGGGCTACTTATATGTTTATTCTGTGCTTAATAAATATGAATTTTAAATTTTAATAGAGTTTTCAATTAATATACAAATGTTTTTTTGACCAAGGTTTTTTTTTGTTATTAAATAAGTGTTAGTGAATACTTCTGAATAAATTAATAATACAGTCAAAACAACGAAAGAGGTATATTTTTTTCATTTTTATGCAGTTGACATTTTAACTATCTGGTGTTACACTACATTTAAAAAAATCGCATACGAATATTTAAAATTAAATGTATAGGTACTGGCTGTCCCGTAAACGTTGCCTTGCTCTTTTCATTTAGGTGATAGTCCGATTTCAGACCTACCCAATATACACACAAAATTTCATGAGAATCAGTCAATCCGTTTCGCAGGAGTTTAACTTCAAACACCGTGACACGAATTTTATATATTAGGTTTAAACACACAACAAACCAACTTGTTGGATCGTAATTAGGTACTACACGATACATCTTATTCGAAAAAAAAATATTTTTATTTTTTATGTCAGAGCAAGCAAAGTGGCAGGGTGGTCATCACCGCCCATATACACTAGTAACACTGGTATTTTCTAGCAACCCCTTTTACCCAAAACCCCTCGGGAGTTGAACACAAACCCCACAGTCCAGTATTGTAAGAATCCTGTTACAAGCCTGACAGCATAATATTATGCTCAGCTATTATTATTTATATATTTTTTATGACATCATCGAAGCATCTAGAATATCATTAAGTATATAATATTATATCATTATTAAACTACTACGCATTTTCCTACATGTTTATATGAAGATATTAAATACATATTAATTGTATGAATATCTTAATTGATATTAAATTTGCGACCTAAATACGGATTTAAATGTTTATTTAATCGTTGATCTCTGTACTAAGTTATACTGTGGTTTTGTTTGTGTAAATAATAAATTATATTTTTGAACGCACTGCCGCTCCAATCGCTTCAAAGAGGGGCCACTGAAAATCAGTGTTGCAACAGCTGCGTTGCAATTTATGCTGAGTGGCTACCATTTTGGCTCCACTTCTTAATTTTATATCTTTTAATTTAGTTATATATATTTTAATTTTACTGTGTTTGAATTGTATTGTCTTAATCTAATTGTATTGTGTGCGTGTTATTTTGTTTGTGGAGTCAAATAAATGATCTTTCTTTCTTTCTTTCTTCAAAATATGTTTGAGCATTGTTCGACGGGGCAGCTAGTTATTAGTACATAGAAAATTGGACATAATTACAAGTGTATTAAATATCTAAATACTATTTATAACACTCCTATTTCAAGCTTATAGGAATTGAATTTTATTATAGTAGCCTTTATTTGGCCTCTTCAACTATCTTCACTTCAAATGTCTTCAAAATCGGCGCAGTAGTTTAACCGTGAAAGCGTAAGAGCAGACAGACATATTTGACATTCATTTATCATCTTAATTGTATATATTTCATTATGAAATGCATCATTAACAACATGTGTTTACATACACTTAAGAAATATTCCTTGATTTAATTACTTAGATAATTATAAAAAAAAACTCATATATTTTGGTTACAGCGCCATCTAGTATCAGCAACACTTGTGAAATCGAATGTATTAAAATATACAACACTTGAAATTCTATTCGTCGCTAGATGGCGCTGCTATGCACTATAGAAGTATTCGCACGCAACTATAGAGGGAGTTGCGGTCTGTAAACATGTTTTTGGAACGAACAAAAACAAAATTATATCAAACTAGTGCTCCGTCCCGCCTTCGCTCGTGGTACATAAAATATAACCTCAGGGATCATATAATATACAGATAATATATAGTATTATATTTTGTACCACGGTGGAAAATATGTCAAATGGGTGCAGAATTTTCTTAGATTAGCGTGATGTGATTAAACAATTTCTGATGTGATAATTCATTATAATGGCTACTTACTGAAAATCAGTACTGCCATTGTGGCAGAAAGTGGAGCTAAATGCATTAAAATTCAAAATTGGTTCAACAAGTTACACAAACAAATTAAACGTTATTTTTTCGTCATAAGCATGTTGAATATCATTCAGGTTCTATAAACCATATTATATTATCACTCTGTTCAATACGACCCAAATAGGTCAATTTTGTAAAACATACGAAAGGTTTGTTTGAACGCGCTAATCTTGAGACCTCTGATTTGAAAAAATCTTTCGGTATTAGATAGCCCATTTATCGAGGAAGGCTATAGGCTATATATTATCATCACGCTGAGACCAACAGGAGCGGAGCACTGCGGGTAAAACCGCGGAGCACAGCTAGTAAAAAATATAAAATACATATAGCCTTGAGCTAGCTTTTAGTTTTTTTTTTTTATATAAGAGGAGGCAACAGAGCAGACGCGTCACCTGATGTTAAGTGCACTGCGTCGCCCATAGGCACCAGCAATGCCGCGGACATTGTTAGTGCGTTGCCGGCCTTTAAGGTAGGAGTACGCTCTTTTCTTGAAGGTCCCTAAGTCGTAACCGTAGTTACATAAAATCGGTTCAGCCACTCGATAAACAAAAAATGCCACTTTTATTTACGTAGCATAGCGAAATTTCAGAGTTGCTTCAGTAGTTTATTATATGTACATGTACAAATATACGAACAAACAAAAAATATTCATGTTATTAGTGCCGATATAAATAGCGTATGTGATAGTATTGAAATAAGGTCTCTCCCAAAATAAAACAACAGTATACAAAAACAAACATTTATTAAAAAAATAAATAAAACACTAAAATAACTTATTCTAAATTAATTTACCACATGGTAATATCCTAATTTAGGATTTTATTTCTACTTAAATAACAACAATAAACTCTTTTTTTTAAACAAATCTTTTATAAAAAAAGAGGTCGTATAAATAACTATGAAATTCGTATAAATTGAACAAATGTCAATATATTTAAAAACAAACAAATATGGTTCATGTTAAAGTTGGAATGTGCATCAAAATAAAAAAATATATGACCGTTTGAAATGTACTAAGCTAAGTTTCAAATTAAATAGCTATAATAATTGAAATCTAAATATGAGGTAATGAAATTTACCTTTTATAATTTTACTATAATTTTAGTAAAATAAAATATATTTACACGTACAGAGATAAGGACTGATTTTTAAACAGCATTTATTATTCACGTACTTTGTCTCTTTATTTCATTTTGATTACAATGTAATAGCGTTATTTATATTTTATATTATTAATAAATAAATCAGCCCTTTATTACAAGCCCTTTGTTAAAAATTCAAGTTTGAGATCTTATTAAATATATTTTTAATAATAAAAAAACTACATAATTTTGAACGATTTAAAAAAAAATCTCATCTCACTAGTTTAAATAATTGCAAACTTGAGTATTCATTTTGTAATCTATAAAATATTTATCATAAATTAATATTTTACTGGTATAATATTATTTACAAAAACAATATTTAAAATTTTCTAGTACCCACGAGTTTCGTTTCTTTGGGACTAGATGGCGTTGTTTTAAAAATCACACTGTTCAAAAGATTATTGGTTACT
Source organism: Colias eurytheme (assembly GCF_061535395.1). Taxonomy (NCBI): domain Eukaryota; kingdom Metazoa; phylum Arthropoda; class Insecta; order Lepidoptera; family Pieridae; genus Colias; species Colias eurytheme. The sequence continues at coordinate 5,083,766 of NC_143007.1, read as the reverse complement.
TATTTAATTACTTATATCACATGAAATTCTAGCAATTTTTTATTTAATTCAATTTAACGATAAGAATTGTTATCCAAGAGAGCTTTTTCTTAATTTTTAAATATTGGAAAACATGAAAAAAAATTTTTTTCAGTTTTCCATTTCCAAGTTATTATATGTGTTAACAATTTTACAAAATCTTAAATTTTACTTTCCTTTAAGCAAGATGTAGTACTGTATTCAGCTTTTAGTAGATTCTATAATGTCTTCATTTTGCAAGTAATTTTACAAATACATTTAAAATTTATTCATTTTCCAAGTCACTTTAAAGTAAATTACAATTTTTGTTCGTTTCCTCTTGTAGGTATAACAAGTTATCAGATATTACTTAACAATTTTAAAAAAGTATAATTTTTTCCCAAATAATTTACAAATTTTCATTTCCAAGTAAATATATAATTTTCATACAAATCACATTTTTTTTCAAAGCCAAGTCACGTACACAAAAAAAGTTTTATCATTTTTTCGTTTCCATACAAAAAAAATCTCGTATAAAAAAGTATGTAATTTACATACAAAAATAATCACGTATTAACCAATTTATCTATCCAGGGAACGAATTTCTGTATATTAGTGTATACCCCGGGAAGGTGTTCCCTTCCACAGCCGATTCCCCAAGAGACTAGCCCTATGAGGGTGCTTCGCCCTTCTAGTTTCATTGTTAGTGGGCCTCCGCTGTCCCCTTGACAGGAGTCTCGGCCTCCCTGTGTAATAAAAATATAAATAAATAAATATTTCAGGACAATTTTCACACACGGCACGATTTGATACCATACTAAGCATTCGCTTGTGTTATGGAAACTAGATGGCTGATAAACATATATATATAATTTAAAAAAAGCCGGGTTGCACTGGGGGAGTGCCGGCAGAAGTGAAAACTTGATTATTAACGTTGAGCATGTTTGATATTTTGGAATGGTATCCGTCTTACGCTTTTTCGATCAGGTCACGTGTCCTGACGCGAGTTTAACATTTTATACCCATTACAGAAAAAGTGCTCAACGCCGCTAAAGAAGTTTCACTTCAATAAATACTTATATAGATAATTAACACCCAGACACAGAGCAAACATTGATTTTCATCACACAAATATTTGCCCCGGGTGGGAATCGAACCCACGACCTCTGGCCTGGAAGGCAGGGCCACTACCAACTAAGCTAACCGGTCAGTCAATAAAATATAACATTTTAATATAATAAAGCGTTATTCTAGTCTAGTAGTAGTAGGATAATAAAAGCGCTTATATATTACTAGCTTTCCGCCCGCGGCTTCGCCCGCGTTTTCAAAGAAAAACCCGTATAGTTCCCGTACCCGTGGGCTTTCCGGGATAAAATCTATCCTTTTGGTTAATCCAAGTTACCCTCTATATGTGTGTCTAAATTTCATTATAATCGGTTCAGTAGTATTTGCGTGAAAGAGTAACATAGATAACTCATAACAAAACTCTGCATAATAGATATGGAGGCAGAGTTTTGCTTGTTACAATAATTATCATGTTTTTCTTCAAAAATTAAAATTATTATGCATTTGAATGTAATAAAACAACAATTAATATTAAAACTATTAAATAAATTAACTAACCTCTTTATACCCCGCACATAAGAAAACATCATGTATAGTTTCCCTCCGTCCGGCCGCGCGGAACCAACGCTGACATCGCTCGTTGGGAATCACTTCTACGTCTACCTCCTGTTAATGGGGAAATATATTTATTTAGTGGTTAATTGGGCATTTACTTAGTTGAAAATGTGAATTTATTGAGTGGGTAATTGTGTATTTATTAAGTGGGCAAATGTGCATTTATTTAGTGGGTAATTGGGCATTTACTTAGTGGAAAAATGTAAATTTATTAAGTGAGTAATTGTGTATTTATTTAGTGGGTAAATGTGCATTTATTTAGTGGGTAAATTATTGTTTATTTAGTGGGAAAAAATGATAATGAGTAAGAAGATGTATATAGCACTCGATTGGAATCACTTCTACGTCTACCTCCTGTTTGATTATGTTATGACGATGCAAAAGGGCTTTTATAAGAAGTCTGATTGAATTAATATTTTTTTTAGTTTGAGTTTGTTATATTAATATCTGTATCGGTATTAGTATTGATATTAGTGTAAGTATAAATATATTATGTTATATCGGACTTGATATTAGTTTAAGTATAAATATATGTGGAATCGGTAACTGTATCGATATCGGTGTCTGTATCAGTATCAATATCAGTATTTATACCTGTACCTGTATCTATATCTCTACCTGTATCTGTATTTATACATATATCTATATCTCTACCGGTATCTGTATTTATACCTGTACCTATATCTCTACCTGTACCAGTATTTATACCTGTATCTATATCTCTACCTGTATCAGTATTTTACCTTTATCTATAGTCTCTACCTGTATCTGTACCTATATCTACCTGTATCTGTATAATACCTGTAACACAGAAGGCACAGTGCTCTGTCCGTGCCGTGTTCGTCCCCAGCCAGCGACGGTCGCCATCTTGCCCGCTAGTTTCATTTGCTTTTGTGGTAAACACACCTGGAAATGGGAAATGAGAAATAATTAACATGTTTATTTCCTAACTAGCGGTCCGCCCTGGCTTCGCCCGTGGTATATGTTTACGTTTTCTCTTCAAATTCAAATTATTTTATTTGTCAGAATTGCGGTAATACAAGGTCACATGATTTAATTAATAAAATAGTCCACACAATTCGCCAAACAATTGGCATACAAATTCTTCACGATTAGGTACATTGCAGATTATATAAATATACATACATTAAATAACATTACAATTAACACGTTTTTATTAATATCACGATTTAAAAAATTCATTTAAAGAATAGAAACATTTTTCCGCTAACCATATTTTCAATTTTCTATGCATTAAATTTTTTGGCATTTCACGCAGTTCTTTAGGAATGTGATTAAATACCTTTATGCACATCACACTAGCATTGTTTTGAAAAAGTTTAGATTTACAGTTTGGCATCAATAGGCGAGTAGGAGTCTTCTTCTAGTCATATGAGTTGTGAGTTTAATTAACACAGTTGTGAGTTTTACTTACCGGTAATATAATATGTTGCTTGAATACGTCTCTATCTAGCTGTTCCAATGCCACATCATTACAAATGACAAGACTTAAAGTTGTGAGTTCTTTGTGAGTTGGAGTCAAAGTTGCGGGTTTTTGGTAATATAATTGTGAGTTTTACTTACCGGTAATATATGTTGCTTGAAAACAACTCCTCTATCAAGTTGTACTAGCGCAACGTCATTCCTGAAATCAGCTGGTTCATAAGACGGATGTACTTCCTTTCTTTGTACCGCGAATTCTTCATGCGAATATCTTTCGCCCGCGTCTCGGACGTCCCATTCGCCGAGACGGACTCGGAGTTGTGAGTTTGGAGTTCTAGAATGTATATATTAACGAGTTAAATAAGTTAATAGTTAAAAATGATGTATAGTATAAGCAGGGAAGTGGAAAAATAAATAAATATTCCAGGACTCACGGCACGATCTGATCCCATACTAAGCTTTCGCTTGTGTTATGGAAACCAGATGGCTGATTAACATTCATATTATATATAATTTTTAAATAAATACTTATATAGATAATTAACACAATTAACAAACGATGAACAATAAGTTAAGGTAAACGGCTAGAAGTGGATGAAAAGGAAATTAATCATCTCTCAACCAGACCAATCAAAGTGGCTTAAATATTCACTTACGTAGCAACACAATGAGCAGCTGTGATCACCCATCGATCAGATATAAGGGCGCCTTTACACGCGAGTTTCTTGCTTAGAAAACCAGACTTTATTAACGCAACCAGACCAAATAAAGTGACTTAAATAATATTCACTTACGTAGCGACACAATGAGCAGCTGTAATCACCCATCGATCAGATATAAGGGCGCCTCCACACGCGAGCTTCTTGCTCAGAAAACCAGACTTTATTAACGCAGCCTGCCATGGGTGGGAGCCGAAGCCGGTAGAGTGGCCGCCTACAATACGGTTCGATCGTGTGAAATGTTCTCCGCAACCTGAAGAATATAATAGATTGTAGAATGAGCCATGAGGTTAGTTGGTTCGATTGTTGTGTAATTTCACATCTTTTTTATATGTATGTCGTAATAATATAGGTATGTGTTATAGTTTATTTACTCTTTTGTTTACATATGTCGTGGAAAGATTGGCTGGAGAAAATTTGGCTTTGCAAATTAAATGGCTGATTGATCAGGCTATTTGTTTACTACATATTATGTATTTTATCAGTTGTATTTGAAATTTCTCAAACGTGGCCTACGACTATAAATAATAGTTTTGGTCATATAGTCGTGTCTTGTTTAGTTTTAATATTTTATACTACTGATTTTCCCAAAACCGTGTTCTATAAGTATTCATCTTGAGAGTTGAGACATTTCAACGAAAGAAAGGAATTTAAAAGGAATAGCATAGCCGTGTCTATTAATAACTCTACTCTATTGATAACCTTTATGACTTCTGAGATATTACAGGAATTATTTATATCTATCATTCATCACCTAACACCTAAATATTAACATACATTCAATACTCTACTATCTAAATCGATAGCTAATCCGCAACCACATCAAGCAAAACAAATAAACACACAAATAAACAAAAGATTGTGTGTGCCGAGCACACGTGTCAGAAGTGAAACTTCTTTGGCAAGATTCAAAAATACCAAAATCACCTTACTCCAGGACATGATGTGACCATGACGCGACTTTGAAATTTTATTCTCAACGCGACTAAGAAGTTTCACTTCAACAAACACACAAAAAGTGCAATAAAGCAAGTGCTATACAGGGTGCGTGATGATTATGATACGCAGTGCATTTTAAAGCGGTATAAATGTGGGAGTTCAACGATTTGGATAATGTACCTAAATGGTTTAATAATAAGGTTGAAATTCATATAAATTGTTGGTCTAGTTGGATAATATCATCTATTTTGTTGATATCAGTCTGAAGCTGAAAAAGTGCAGTACATACTTTGGAAATCATGCAGTACATAATTTAGTTTTACTTCAGAAACAGTCAGTAAATTATTTGAATGAAGTTTTTGAATAAGATTTTACAAAGTTGAAAGTACACATTTTTATTTATTGGCAAAAATCAATGAAAGACCAACGTATATTTTATTTTTATATTTAAATTAACACATAATTCCAATACAATTTTATGCACTGCATCTTCAAAACATATAAAAAACCGACATGAAGTGTGTACTATCGTTGAACAACCACACCATGCAATGAACAAAACATCTCACCCGGATAACTCGGTCTATTAAGACCGTGCACTGGCACATAATCATCACCACCATCGTGGCCCAAGAACGGGTCCTGGTGGAACTCCGTAGTCTCATGGTACGAGGGTTTCACTTGGAAATAGTTCCAGTCGGGTTTTGGCCGGGTTGAGTCAGGTTCTGGCCGGTTCGAGTCTGGTTCTGGCCGGTTGTGCGCAGTGTATATGTAGACTGGGTCGAATTGGTTTGTGTACGTGTCTTGTGGGAATGTGCCGATGATCTCTATAAGGTCACCTGGTTTGGAATTGTGTGCTGTTTAATTCATTTGGTATGTTAAGTTTTTAATAGTCAGGGCACTGAGTTGGTTCAATTTGGTATGTTAAGTTTATAATAGTCAGGGCACTGAGTTGGTTCTGCTTGTGTCTCTGGTAATTGTAGTGTTTTGATTTCAGTCTTATGGTTGTGAACTATACTTCATATTTAAAATAGTTTTTATAGGGATTATAAAGTTCTGTGCTACAGTAAAACCAAAACCAACTCAGTACGTTTTGGTAGTTGGTTTTGGTTCTCCTAATGTGTCAATTCTATTCAAATATGTTTTGGATTCAGTCTTTTATGGCTCTGTCTATGTTTATATTATTATCGATAATTTGTAACTATGATTGTATTTAAAATTGTATTCATTGGTATTATTAAGTTCTGTTGGTTCTGCTACCAGTTAAGTAACTGAGTTGGTTAAAATCGTATTCATCTATATTATAAAATTATTAACTTCAGAAGCTATTTTACCTTTTAATTGTAATTTTAATTGATTGTAATTTGTAATATTTAGCTATAAGAACTTACTACATACTAACTTTTTCGTGTCGTGTTACTGTAAATGGAAGACACAGGCTCCTGAAAAACAGTTCTTACTATCTTAGGAGCCTGGGTCGCTCTAATTTGTTAAATGTTTTAAGTGAAATAAATGATTTAATTATTTATTTATTTATTCAAATGTTCTACGTTTCATGCCTTATTTACATAAATTGTGCAAATCACTGTACAGTACAGTATCTCAAATTTTACTGCTAAAACATACGTAAATTGAACACAATTTACATTTATAGCATTGTTAACTTGAACAAGACTATTACTGACTGACAATTAGGTACTACCACAGACTAATAATAATGTACTACATATACAACTACCACAGACTAATAATAATATACAACGTACTATTAAACGTTTTTTTACTACGGCTGTACTACCCGTTCCTGTGACCCGTTCGCTTCGAGTTGGCCGCTCCCACCCTTCCCGCTTCACCGCACTGCACTCCAAGACAGACCCTGTTACTACCGTCAGCAACGCTATCACGTGCGCCCGTCCGTCAATAATATCGCTCCCGTTGTTTTTGGTTATGTTATTTGATCGTTTTGATAAGTTTGGTTATTATTGTTAACTTTTATATATTTTTTTTCTGCTATTAGCGAGGAATTCGCTGTAGTAAGTAATTATACGAACTGTTTTTGTTATTTTATTTTTCGGAGTGTTATTATTTTTTTTGTCGACGATACCAGTTGATGTGTCTGTGACGTCATTTTGTAACGGTCATTGACGGCCAACTCGAAGCGAACGGGTAGTAGGTAACTATTTAACAATAGAGATGACCTCTACCAAGTTATTGGCTTGCGAAGGCATATGAATTAAATAAATTTTATTTCATATCTTTAGTATCATGCTCAACAATTACATTCACTATAACCTCTTGTTCAACTGTATACAGTAATTACCTTTTCGTTATGTTAACGGTGCATTTACATCAAACGAGTGAATGCTCATTCTAATTTCTAACCACACTATGTCAAATTTTTATAGCGTAAACAGCCCCCCTAGACAAGTGGCTTTCTATTAGCGTAAAGTTCAATAGAATAGATTATGAATGTATGAGATTGACGTAATCAATCGACGTCGTCGTCGTAATCAAACGTCAATCTCATACATTCATAATCTATTCTATTGAACTTTACGCTAATAGAAAGCCACTTGTCTAGGGGGGCTGGTGTAGAGCATCCTTTCGTTGTTCTTAGTGCGTTCGAAAAGATTATATGCAATGTTATAATACAGAACAACACTTAAGAGCGCATATTCTATTTAACGCAAGTCAAAAACTCCGCGATCTATTACGATAGATCGCGGCTTGCGCTATCCTTTTACTATGAACAGCATAGGTCCGCAGGAGAGCGCCGAGCAACATGTCCTCTCTCTGGAAAGGCTCGCTGCCGACTGATTTTAATCGGGTCGCGCGCTGTGTTTTATAGTACTTTAAAAAAATTTGTAGAAAAATAATAGAGGTACCTTAGTTGATTTTTTAAATTTTATCTTATAAGTAAGACATTCTTTTATTGCAATATGTATAAATTATATTCAATAAAGTCAAATATCTTGGTGAAAATAATCATTTTGTCGACTATAATTTCAAAAAAAATTCACATTGTTCGGATTTTAATTTCGTAAGTTAGGAGTCCAAAATAAAAAAATCTTTTAACTAACTATTTTAATAAGGATTTTTGCAGTTAGTTAAAAATAATTGTGTGTTAGATCTGTCAGCAATTTCAGATATTTTTAGCTTCGAAATTGACACTAAAAGTGAAATCAAGTAATCATCGGCTCAGTTATCTTGATGGTATTCAGAAATACTGTATTAATTGAAAAAAACTCTTAACTAACTACATAGACAATAAAATTTCCTAAAATTATTAGTAATTCATATGTTTGTAAGATAAGTGGTTGATGGACAATATGGTTTGAAAAATCACATATTTGAGCCAAACAGCGCACGGACAGCGTACACGGCCTTAATACGAGTTTTCGTTTACACTAAAAGATTACGAAAGCATGCTCTTGCTCTTACTAGCTCTATGTTCGTTTGATGTAAATGCACCGTTCGACGTACTTTCACATAAATTACAAAGTCTAATGAATGAATGAATGAATGAATGAATGAATGAATGAATGAATGAGAACTTTATTGTACACACCAAATTACAGACATCACATAAAATAGAATACACATAAATACACATAAATTACAAAGTCTCAAATTATATCATTGATTACATTTAGTTCCGTGCAATGATTGATTACGTACCTATATGTAATTATTACGTACTTACTTCCGTACTTATAAGTGGTATTTCCACTTTCATTTATGATTTGAGTTCAAGAAATTACTAATTTTCCTTATAATGCTTACATTGCAAATTCTAGATTATTTACTGTTGAAAATGGGTACCTACAAATCTATACGAATATTATATAAATAAATTCTTATATATAAAATTCTCGTGTCACAATGTTAGTCTGCATACTCCTCCGAAACGGGTGGACCGATTCTCATGAAATTTTCTGTGCATATCGGGTAAGTCTGAGAATCGGCCAACATCTATTTTTCATATGTACCACGGGCGAAGCCGGGGCGGACCGCTAGTAAATATATAAATATTTCGAGACAATTTTCACACACGGCACGACCTGATCCCATACTAAGCTTTTGCTTGTGTTATGGAAACCAGATGGCTGATAAACATACATATATAATTTTAAATAAATACTTATATAGATAATTAATAAAATAATATAAAATAGATATAAAACTGAAGATTTTGTTTGCTTGAACGAGCTTATCTCAAGAACAATGGGTGCGTTTTAAAAATTATTTAACTGTTAGATCCATTTATCGAGGAAGGCTACAGGCTATATATCATCATGCTAAGACCAATAGGAGCGGAACAATGCGGGTAAAACTGCGGGGCACAGCTAGTATACTATATAATTATCCTTATAATGCTTGTAGTTGCAAGTCTAGGCTATAATTTTAATATAGAAAACAAAGTCGTGTAAGTTACTTAAGAACGGTTGAACAGATTTTAATGATATTTGATAAGGAAAACTGTTAAATTTGTAAAGCTCACAGTTATATAATAATTGTGTTGTATAATTTGATGATTCAATTGCTCTGTGCAAGGTCTAATTGAATGCCTGATTATTCAGTTAAAATGTTCTGTAACTGTAATTACTGTCTTACATAATTTTTGTTATTGCATCAATTATTTTCTCATTGCTAAAAGAATACGCTAAAGGTTAGGAAGTTTTTGTAATAGCATAAATTTTTAAGAGCTTTAATTTCATTTAGTCAGGGGTCATTGTTATAAATTTATTAATTAAAATTAGGGTCATCAAAAACGTCCCAAAGTCAATTTTATACGTTCACTAGCTGTATCCCGCGGTTTTACCCGCATTGCTCCACTTATATTAGTATTAGCGTGATGATATAGCCTATAATCCTATATCCTTCCTCAATAAATGGACGTTGTAATAATTTTCAAATCAGACCAGCAGATCTTGATATTTGCGTGTTCAAGCAAATAAACAAACAAACTAGTATAGATTAGAAAACTCTGCCTAATACACGCATAGGCAGAGTTTCGATCCAGACATATTTTTTTTACTTTATTTGTAAATAGTAAGTTAGACTAGTTGTTTATTATACCTCAATAATTATATAATATCATAGTCGACAAAGGAATAGGTGGGCTGCCCGAAGGTAAGCGCCACCGCTTAATACACATTTGTAAATGCGTGCTATAACTTCTTCGCTTCGCAAATGGATAGCCAGCTTTATAAGGTAAAAGATAGAGAAAAGATTGATGAGAGAAAGGTAAGGGAAAGGTTAGCAAAAGGATACGAGTAATGCATGAATACGGGACTTAAGTGTACCAAAATTGCATTCACAATCGATAAAATTACATACTTACATCAGTCCAAAATAACCTAATTGTCTCAGACAAAGCGAATTTTGTACCGAACATGTAATTATTTGTAACTATTGTCTCAACGCTTGAACGGCTATACTTTCTCTCGAATTTCACTTGATCTCCGCTTTTCACTTTCTTTACCATCACCATGTTAAAGCAGTATTAATTCCAGTGTGGAAAATTGACAGCTATATAGGTTTTATAGCGCCATCACTTTCCCACGCTGGATGTAATACTGCTTTAAGATGGTACCCCTAATTGCTGTATCGGAGAAACTGTAAGTGATAATAGATGGCGCCACGTTATGCAATGTGGACATGGGAGTTTGTTACGCGAATGTCGACCTAATTTTGATGTAAATAATGGTGATTTTGATTTTTTTGGATTTGGAAAAGTGCATTTTAGGGTTGGTAAGACATAACGATTAGGTAACATTATTAACGGTGCAATCTTGCTACTTTAATAAATGCGAAAGTTAGTGGATAGATTAACGTCATTATTTCACCATTATCAGCTGATTTATTAATACGATAATATGTACACTGTTTTTACTCGGAAAAAATGCGGGTGTACCTACACTGGTCTCTCGGTAGATGGTGTACAATTAAACGCTGTGTATTCTGATGTGTACATTTTTGACGCCATTACTTGAGACACTTTTCAATGCGTGTTGAGAGATTTTATTGAATGCTACATACGTTTCTAATTTAAATAATCTTTTTACGTATACTATCATTATCTGTATAGAAACAGCATTATTTTGCTCTTGTAGTCCAAGAATTTCTTTAGCACAGCCACATTGATGTCGAACTATTTGCAAGTTTAAAATTTATTTTAGTATCCCAAATATTGTTATCCATTGTTATTATTTACTGTTACGATACACAAATGTTAGAAGCAACGACGTGTTCATTAAAATGAGGATTAAATAATTACTTTATTGCTATTAATACAGAGTGAATTTTACAAATGCTTATTAGTCACAACATAATATCTTAGTAAAATTAGTATTAACTGCAGTACAATTATACCTATAACTATCTACTAATATCATTTTCCGAAAATTTGGACATAAAGATATTTGATAAATACTTTTACGTAAAAAATACTAGGTAAGCTTATTTCGCCTAAATTAATAAACAGATTGTTTCTTCAAAAAAGTAATATAGATTTTTAAATACTAAATATCTAGCAATAGTGAAATAAACGACTTTTTTTAACATCATTAAAAATATCTAAATTCGTAACCAAACAAAAGATCCTACTATACTAACATAATTTATCGAAACAAGTATAAAAAACATTACTATTGGTCTAGATCCGAATATAGGTCGACCTTCACCGGCGTGATAATAAAATGCCAAAATATAAAAAAAAATTATATAAAAATGTAGTCTATTAAAAAATGTATTAAAAATGGGTTTGCTGGAAAAGTCCTAGACAGGGCATTTTAATTAATTTTTAAAAAATATTTTTATTAATTAATTGCAGTACTTAATAACAAGATAATAAAAAAAATATAAGAGACTTGAAGTATGAAACCTACAGAATGTGCAGTCATAGGGTTTTCTAATATTTACCTGGACAAACTGCTAGGTTGGCAGTTGGCAGGTATAAACAGGCATGTCCGTACCGTTTACTTTCACTTGATGGGATGATAGAAAAAATATCTATCAGCATGAGCGCTGTTTTATAACAAAATTGTTTATTGTCTCAACACTGCAAAATTAATAAAAATAAAAAGATTTTTTTCATAATTAACTAAAAATATCCTGTCCAGGATTTTTTCGGCAAACCCATCTTTAATAGATTTTTTAATCGACTGCTTTTATTATAAAATTGGTCTCTTTCTATTATTACGCCGGTGAAGCTATGTTCGGATCTTCTACTATATAAAAACGTATATTATTTTGATTAAAGATTAAATTTTTTCCTAAATATATAAACAAAACAATTATTTATATATTAAAAAAACAAGTTTTAAATCATGAAATTATAATAAGAAAAGTAACTCATGAAATATTGTGACCGATCCTTATTAAGTGTACCTACCAATATTGCATTAAATCTGTCCGTAAAGTCGAAATCGAGTCTAAAGAAGTAGCTTACAAACATACAGGTGAAGCTAATCGAGTCTAAAACAGTAGCTTACATACAAACATACAGCTAAACATACTCACTAGCATTATGAACGACCGGCGCGATCTCCGTAGGCTTTTCAGTCGTGTCCCGGTCCACACAGCACGCCCATATCATCCCCCCAGAGCACAGATCCAGAGGCTTCCCCCCTGCAAGCACGCACGATATGCTCAGACCGCAGGAGTACCGAGCACCACGGTATCGACAGGTCTGGGGTATCACTGAAAATGTATAATAAAATAATATATTATAAAATAATATTTATAAATGCCAAAACTGTGTGAAGAACACGCATTACACGCATTGCTCCACTCCTGTAGATCTTAATTCTTAGCGTGTCGATATAGCGAGGCGATAAAACCAAAACTAAAAGTAATTACACAAAATGCTTTGACAAAACCATCGCAAATGTTTTAATATAATTGTTTATGAAAAAAAATCATAATAATATGTATTACCAATTACCATGTCTCGTAGCCTTCTCGTAGCAATCGTTAGAGTGTGAAAATACTAGTAATTTTTTTTTATCGAGTCTATTTTATTATTTTATGTTTTTAATCAAACAGAATCCTGCATAAATATTAAATACATAACTAATAGGAAGAAGAGGAAGTGATAAAATTATAAATCTATACTAATATTATAAAGCTAAAGAGTTTGTTTGAACGCGCTAATCTCAGGAACTAATGGTCCGATTTGAAAAATTATTTCGTTGTCAGATAGCCCATTTATCGACGAAGGCTATAGGCTATATATATAGACGCTTAGACCAACAGAAGCGGAGCCACGCGGGTGAAACCGCGGAGCACAGCTAGTATTCTACTAAAAGTGTTACAGACACATAAAAAGCAACCAACATAATATTGTTTATTATCACAATGGTTGTTCAGTACTTTTAACCTCCGACATGAAAAAAAGGCTTCGATTTTATAAGAGTGCAAATGATTATTATTTACTCAATGCAAGTACCTATTTGTCTTTTTTTATAACAATTAATTATTAAACAGTTAATTTTATAGCGGTCGTTAAAATAAGCTAATAAAAGAAGGAATATACGAGTAACTTTGTATTTTAAGGTTCAATAAAGACTATTTATATCAGAGATTATTTATAGTTTAATAACTAGGTACGTAATAATTTATTTTACAATAAAGTTAAAAGCACGTTTTTATACCAACATAAATTCAAAAGAATTATGTCAATATATTTTTGTAAAAATAATTATACCAAAGAAAATTGCCTCTTCCATATCCAAAGAATCATCAGTTAAGGGCATCGCTCTTTTTTTCTCGAGATAAACGTTTGATTTTGTCACGATAAAAGTGGTTTATCGCAGATAAAACCAAAACTAAAAGTAATTACACAAAATGCTCTGACAAATATCTTGCAAATGTTTTAATATAATTGTTTATGAAAAAAAAATCATAATAAGTATTACCATGTCAAGTAGAAAACGTAAAAGTGTGAAAATTAGAGCTAACTTGGTGATTTTTTTTTATCGAGTAAATTTTAATATTTTATGTTTTTGATTAAACAGAATCGTTGAACATATCATCTAGTTTGATATATATTTTATTTTTTAGATTTGGTCTTGCATATTACACGTATCATCTAATAGAAGATTGGTTATTTTGCTTTATGCGCCCCCTGGAAATTTTAAAGAAGGCAGGTACTATGGGGTTTTTATACCCATAAAAAATGTAAAATGAAAGAACCTTGTAGATTAAACTTTTAATCACTCTTCCACTGTTACAATTAACAATGTTTCACCACAATGAGTTCAGTACATACAACTTAGCAGGAGAATTAATGAATTGTGTCTTGATAAGAGAAAATTAACGGTCGAATCTATTTGAAATACGGTCAAGTGCGTTCCGTTTCGGAACGCCACAGATAATAAAATATAGATAACAAAAGTGGCAACGCCACAGTATCTAATTACAGTCTTCCAGTAATTATAACACAATTTACGTAGACGTCGTAATTCGTAGACCGTAGTTGTCAAACGTTGAGGCTTCGAGCTCAATGATTAGAAAAACATCTGATTAAAAACTATCCGTTTTCCCAGAGTCTGCCTATTTATATTACACCTGCGGTCCGCCCCGGCTTCGCCCGTGGTACATATTTCGCAATAAAAGGTAGCCTATATTCTTTCTCAGGGTCTAAAGATTGTCTGTACCAAATTTCATCAAAATCGTTCCAGTAGTTAATATGCGTGAAAACCATACATACATACATACATACAAACCTTTCCTCTTTATAATATTAGTATAGATTATATCTCTCTCCATAATACACGGGTACCACGGAAGGAAGATACCCGGTCCTTTGGAAGGCTTACGTGGGGACACAGGTCCAACACGCAGAGGCCCTTTAGGTAGAGAATTTTGTGGGACAATGGGACAGGACATTATTATATTATTTTAGACCCCATAAGTTGATGTATGTTTATTGCAGTAACAGTTTGGAAATATATGGTGTATGTGTATGTAAATTTTGAACATATTATATGTTTGAATGTCTAATTGCATTATTACATGATAACATTTTATTAATATCAAATCTGAATATATCTAACTGCAAACGACTGAATATAATACTTAGATGTATACATATACATATTATTTTATATGCAACTAGCTGCTTCGCGCGGTTTCACCCCCGTGGCTCCACCCCTGTTGGTCGTAGCGCGATGATATAATATAGCCTATAACCTTCCTCGATAAATGGGCTATCTAACTGCTAACACCGAAAGAATTTTTCAAATCGGACCAGTAGTTCCCGAGATTAGCGCGTTCAAACAAACAAACAAACAAACTCTTTAGTTTTATAATATTAGTATAGATTTTGATACCTTAACGAATTCAAATTTTTAAATACTTACTAATAATTCAACTATTTGTTTTAGGGTGAAGGAAAAAAAAAGTTTTTTTATGAGTATTCATTGTACCATGTAAGTAGAATTGTGATGATAAATTTAAAAATAATTTCGTTTATCGTTATATCAACTTCTATATATATGTATAATTAGGTATCAAAAACTTATAGGTTGTACTTGTATTATTTTGTTTTTAACATAATATTATTATATGAAACTAGCGGTCCGCCCCGGCTTCGCCCGTGGTACATGTTTACGTTTTCTCTACATAAGAACCATCCTCGTACTTCAAGGAATATAATAAAAAAATAATTATCGAAATCGGTTCAGCCGTTCTCGAGTTATGCGCTTACCAACACATTTTTCGATTCATTTTTATATATAAAGACTAGCGGTCCGCCCCGGCTTCGCCCGTGATACATAATATTTACGTTTTCTCGACATAAGAACCATCTTCGTATTTCAAGGAATAAAATAAAAAAAGAATTATCGAAATCGGTTCAGCCGTTCTCGAGTTATGCGCTTACCAACACATTTTGCGATTCATTTTTATATATAAGAAGATTACACGTGAGGCCGGGTTAAATATTAGTTTGAATGTAATAAGAATGTTCTGCGATTCTACACAGCGACCTAATTGATGTAGATAGTTGATAACAAATCGCAGCAAGTGAACGACTATTAGCTAAGTGAGGGTAGTTGGGTCGAACGTCGTATAAACAACGTCCGAGCCCCTAGGCACGATTCGTACGAATTGCCGTATTATTATAGTACTCTTTGGTACGAATGCGCCAGCGGTATTTTATAGTATTCGACAGCAAGCATGTTTTGACAGGAAATAGTGACAACTATAATGACAACGTTCATCCACTAAAATATTAAATCAAAAGTTACGTCTAACATTATTATAAAAAGGTACATTCGATGCAAGAATAGACATCAACGCGTCACCTCACCATAATTTCTACGATATTTATAACCCATAGGTACATCTAACAACAGTGATTATCATCAAATCGCGTGTTCGATGTAACGATAGTAAGAGTGATGCAGTGAAAATGATATATTGGTGTTGAGGTTGTTCACCGTTCATCGCGTGGTGTGTTGTGGTATGAAATTGTAATGTTTATTTGTTTACTTATAGGCCAATTGATTATCAGCTCACAAATGTTTACATTGACGAGGCTTTAAATTTGATTGTAATAAAATATTAATGAATAAATCGCGGTTAAAAACCGTTAAAAGTCTATCTGCATGAAAAACTTGATTTCATTCGTGACCTTTTGACCTTTATAATTATTTCACGGCGCGCTATCAATGTTGATTTTTCACATCTTGATAGCCTTCCTCGATAAATGAGCTATCTAAAACCGAAAGAATTTTTAAAATCGGACCTAGTTCCCGAGATTAGCGCGTTCAAACAAACAAACAAACTCTTCAGCTTTATAATATTACTATAACAAGTACTTCAATTAATTAATAAAGAACAAATGAGTGTCTTCTTGAAATCCGTTCTATTATCTAATATCCACAAAATTTCGTAAACATTTCGTATATTTTTCCATAACGACAATTTAAACACATTGCAGAACCTTTTGTTTGATATGGCGAAATCATTTTGCAAGATTAATTTTAAACAAAGGATAGAAAAGTTAATCTTTAATTTCCCGCCTTTTTCGCGTCAACATCACAACATAGTACAAAACAAAGACGCTTTCTCTGTCCCTATATCCCTATGTATGCATCTTTAAAACTACGCAACAAATTTGATGCTTTTTTTTAATAGATAGAGTGATTCAAGAGGAAGGTTTTAGTATATAATTTATTAGGTTTTAGACAAAACGCGCGAAAAGCGTAATTTTATAAGCAAGTCCGTTAACAAAACATACACATAACAAATTTCGTAATCTACCATCTACATTAGAAAGCGTTTGAGAATCAATAACGATGACTAATCAAATATAACAGTTGAATAACATTATTTTTATATTAGGAAGTCAGTTAGATATGTAATACATTTTTTATAAAATTTGCTATTATGAATTTTCATCAGGAAAATGCACGAAAATGTATGCAGGAGATTTGCATTCAAAAGCAATTTCCATGAATGAAAATGGAAAATAGATTCAATATTTTGTTACTTATATTAATTATTAATAAACACATTGTACTTAAATAAAATAATAGATATATTCAAAGTATTACTTACAATATGTTTATTCTAATAACAACATATCTGCAAAATTTATTTAATTCTATGATATAGCATCAAATTATGTAAGCTTTAGGCGTTATTTCTTGTGTTATTATTAAATTACCGTTAAATTGAAATACTGCTTCAAAATGTGACATTAAATACAAAAAAAAAATACAAAAATCTTTATTGTTGCATAAACATTTTGTAGATAATACAATGCACTAATCTCCACACTAGGATTCCCTGTGTTGTGGAGAATAGTCTCTTCCAGCTTACGTCTATTTACACAGTTTATACAGAGGTAAATTCTTAACTACGAAAATACATGCAATATGCTAGTTGAATAAATTTCTGAGAGTGAATGAGATAGGATGGATGTCTTGAGTGAGTTTGTAGAATTATTTTAATGGTCTAAGGGTCTGAGGAAGTTTTCGGTGTGTTCGTCGTCCAAACCACAAAGGAAATTTTTTATATGTTAAATAATTTGTAATTAAAAAGCCTCATACAAAGAGCTTAACTTAGCTTCTATAACTTTAATTTCGGATAACCAATAACATAAAAGTTCGTATGTAAAACTTAAGTAATTATAAATTAATACTCACTTTTCCCCAACAAATCCATAATAGATTCGTCTTCCTGTGACGAACTGTATCCACCATACGATCCCTTCCGCCTGCCCAATGCGTCCAACATTAAAATATCTTTCTCTGGACCATTATTCGGCCTTCGCCTATCCGACGCCTCCAAACTGTCATCCATTGTGAAAACGTCATTATCAGAATCCGAACAACCCGCCAAATGCACAAGCCCGAAAAAAAATAAAAACATTCTTCTACGAATTTTGAAATTTTGAATTCGCGCGCTCCGGTTTACGCACATTTCACTCTGACACAATTTTGCACATAGCAACACTGACGTCCTCACGCGTTCGCGCCAAAATCGGAAGTAACGTCTGTATAACTTCACTTTCGTTTCATTTTCTCTGTTACGTGTTGTTTTATTTATTCTATGCTAATGCGTTACGCAATTTATTCATTATCTGTGGATTGGATTGTATGTAATTATGACATATCACATTTTTAAGATTTATTAAGATTTCGCGTGTTCTTGACATTCTAATGTGGAAGTTTGTTTGGTTTGTTTTATCTGTTTTAATTTTTTTTAACTACCATTATTAATTTAATGTGTGTTTAGGAATTCGACTTTCGAATTTTTTGTGATTTGAATTTTTGGTTTTATTATCGTTGATATAATTTTATATTTCAAGTAATATTATTTTGTTTTCAGTTTTTTAATCATAATACATAGTTACTTACATTTAAATACTTAATTATGAAACCGTTTTAAACATTATATTATATGCATTATGCATAACCTAGTTCCCACAAAAATTATAAATGCGAAAGTAATTGTGAATGTGTGTGAAGATGATTTTTGCTGTTCGCAAAAACTACTGATTTGGCTTAAATATAATTTGCAGATAGATTGTGACCTAGAATAAGATAAGTACGATTTTTGCTTTATATTTTTATTTTATTATTTAACCTGGTATGGCTATTTAATTCGGATTTTTATTATAAGTATAGGCTCGATATTATTCTATAGAAAAGCTGTGCCCCGCGGTTTTACCCGCATTGTTCCGCTCGTGTTGGTCTAAGCGTGATGATATTATTATAATGCCTTTTTTGCCTTTTTTGCCTTTAATTATAATGAAAATCCTTCATCCAGAGATTATGGGCTTTCTAACACCGAAAGAATTTTTCGCACGAGTAGGTAGTTCCTGAGACTAGCGCGTTCATACAAATAAACAAATTCTTTAGCTTTAAAATATTAGCACAGTATTACAATATCTATAAGTATTAGTATAGATTTCCCGTAAGTGTGTAATTTATTTAGTATAAAGAGATAAGTTAGAATAGAATAGAAAACACTTTATTGTACAATGCACACAAAAACAACATTTACAGAAACGATAGGTAACTTAAAATAAATGTATAATTTGGCGGTCTAAAAGCGATTTCTTCCAGTAAGTTATTACCTAATACCTACATTATTTGTTGTTAGTCTAATTGAAAAATATACATCATTATTTTAATTTATTTTTACTCCTTAGAAAAATGTTAAACATAAAGTATATTTTTGTAGGACAAAAGTTGAAAGTTCGTGATTCGAACAGTGTGCAAAAAATTGAGCAATACAAGACATCCGCATATAAATTATATCATCACTTCTCTAATTGGTGAAGGAACATTATTATGAAATAAGCATATATAAAGAAGCAGTTACATCTACCACAGATAATATAATACCACAGACTAATAATAATATATGTAGGTACCGTATTAGGGCCTCTTCTTAGAGTATGTATTAGCCTCTTATTTCCAGACAGTTTGCGCCGAATTGAACTGACTGGCAAATTCAAATTATGATCTCAACAACCAGCCATGGCCATTGCGGTCATAGTTTGAATTTGCCAGTCAGTTAAATTCACGGCGTAAACTGTCTGGAAATAAGAGCTCAGCAGAAGTCGGTTTTTTTAACGTAGTTATTTTTATTACACACTACAGGATAATATTAATAGTTTATGATGAATGTCTTGTTTTTTGTGTTTGTTTCTTTGTCTGTTTATCTGTTGATCACATAAAAACCGACGGGTAGATTTTGATAAAAAATGAATACGGTGATATACCAATATAACGTTCAACTAATAGGCTACATTTAACTAGGGAACAAAATAAATTGTGCAATGTGGTCATTGGATAAGTCTTAAAAAATGATCGCATTTCTCACATAAATGTGAGTGCATTCTGTTTATTTTCAAACAAAGGATTTTTTCAGTCTCAAACCCTAAGCTCAAACCCGATTCTACTATTGACCACTGTACCAAGAAAGCAATGGAAAAATTCTTCACATTATTGTAAGTACATATTATATTAAAATTATAGTGAGTGTATTACAATATAAATAAGTGCTTTTCCCTTTAGTCGATAGCACTTTCTTTCAAAACGTGTACATTAAGAACCATAAGGTTGCCAGGTTAATAGCCATAATATTACATAACACGGATTAAACAATCTCGATCTCATATAACTTCGATAAAGTATCAAATCCTCTTGGTCTCGCTCCAAACTTTCTCGTGACTTTCGAAACGATTTCAAAACTGTAAGGACGTAAACACCTTAATTATGTCAAGTTAAAGTCGACCTTACTGCAGTGTGTATAGATTTCTAAATTGTAAATAAGATTTAGTGATGATTATCATTTAAATATAAAGTAAAATGGTCTAAAGGGCGTGGAAATAGAATTTAATTTGCCATGAAAGTGTCACGGAAGCGGCTTTCTTAGGTTAATGATTAAGACCGGCTGGTTTCCGATGGCATTCCAGTCTAAAAATATATGGATATTTATCTAACATGTCTAGTTTTCAATAAGGGTTAATTTCTTGAGCTACAAGTCAAATAGTAATATTTTGTTACGGCACTTGTTGAAGGTAAAAAGTAAATACTTAGTAAATAAGTAGGATGAATAAGGAAAAAAATAATGCCCTTTATCCTAAAAGTCGAATTTCCTAGGTAATATGTTACATTAGGCCGCCTGTCCATCTGCAAGAAAACTTGCGCCAGAAATGTCCGACAGTCTGTCTGGCAGTAGCTTGCAAGTCTAATTCCACGTTTCCACCTGCAAGTAGACTTGCAAGCTGCTGTCAGACAGACTGTCGGACATTTCTTGCGCAAATTTTCTTGCAGATGGAAAGGCGGCCTTATTTATTAATTGATCAGTTCAACTATTTTGTGTATTCTAAGCATTTTGAAGATCAAAAGAAAAAGAATCCAAAATCTGATAGCAATAATTATCCAACCATCCTAAAAATTCAATTACTTATTCAATAACATAAATGTAAAAATAACCTCAAAATTGATGGTCATTGTGACCTTTTATGTCAAAAATTAAATAAAATAACTTTATAAGCAATCCATACATAACTTTCTTACATAATTCTAACCTAAGCTTTAACGACGACCTATCCAGGTTAAAAATAAATTACCAGTATATTACATTATCTGTGGCATTACATAATGTAATTTAAAAAGAAAGCGCTGACGTCACCAGCAGAACGCTGCTCTTCGCGCGAACAGCTTTCATTTGCGCGCGAACGTAATGCCATTGCAATTTGAAATTAGAATGACATTGATTGCTTTTTTTCGGAAATTCTGAGTTGCCATGTTTAAAATTATTGAATAAATAAGGAAAATTTGACGGTTTTGACTGAAATCGGGTTATAATACGGCTGTAATTTATTTGTTTTATAAATTTCTTTTGTATTTATAACTAGCGGTCCGCCCCGGCTTCGCCCGTGGTACATGTTTACGTTTTCTCTACATAAGAACCATCCCCGTACTTCAATAATATAATAAAAAAAGAATTATCGAAATAGGTTCAGCCGTTCTCGAGTTATGCGCTTACCAACACATTTTGCGATTCATTTTTATATATAAAGATTAGATAGTTATTGTTTTAATATCTGAAATACAGTTACAATTTATAGAGTTGTAGCCTAACTATATAAAAAAGAATTGATTTTCTTTAAAATAAACTGAATGTTGTTAAAATTGTGGTCAAATGTAAAAGTTTCAAAAGCTAACTAGCTAGCTAATATAAAAATGATTCAATATAAAAACTAATATTATGCATCCACGCTGCGCGCATAGCGTCATTTTTAAAGTGAAACTTTTATTACATCGTCTCAAACTTTTGGTCTGTGTAGCGCATGTCGCGTGACGGTCGGCTGCCGACTGCCGAGTAGGTATAAAGCAGTCTGCAGTGTTCGGAACCGTACAATACGATAATTTTGTGCCAAAGTTTCACTTTTACCGTGGTTTCATAAAACCACACAACATTTTTTTTTCTTAACCCTTATTAAAACGCTGGGAGCTATACTTCAATTATTGTTAAATACTTTTTAAAATAATGGTCACTCTACTAAGATGTAACTTAATTATTCAACTCGTTATGATTTAACAACTTAATTACAATCTTAATGACATCTGATAACGTAATCACTAATCGTAAGTGTGGAGACAGTAAAAAAGTCCAATGTATTTTTTAACGTAGTCATAAATATATAAATATATGTATATACTATATATTATTACTAGCGGTCCGCCCCGGCTTCGCCCGTGGTACATATTTACGTTTTGCTCTACATAAGAACCTGCATCCTCGTACTTCAAGGAATATAATAAAAAAAGAATTATCGAAATCGGTTTAGCCGTTCACACGTGATGCCGTGACAACGCGAAACGGGTGCAAATTTTAAATTGAAAATTATTGAATCTAAAATAGACCTAAAAGAAATCAAAATACCTCAACCACGGTCAATAATTTCATAAACACATATTTACAAAGAATGCCCAAAAATGTCATACGTTCCAACCTTGAAAACCTAAATATAGGTACTCGTTCTTCGTAGATAGTAATTACTTTCATAAAACCCACGAAAACGCTATTAAATCGTGCATGTCTTGTCATACTAACAAAATAACTGAAGTATGAATACACGACATTTTAAAATGGTGAACGTTTAACCTACTTCCGCGAAAATCGCATTCTTAATACTGACATTGAGGAAAGTATCATCACTACATAGTATAAAACAAAGTCGTTTCCTCTGTCCCTATGTCCCTATGTATACTTAAATCATTAAAACTACGCAACGGATATTGATGCGTTTTTTTTTATAGATAGAGTAATTCAAGAGGATGGTTTTAGTACATATATAATTTGTTATGTTTTAAACAAAGCGGGCGAAGCCGCAAGTTACCCGGAAAGCTCCAAGTTAGCCTCTATATGTGTGCAAAATTTTATTGTAATCGGTTCAGTAGTATTTGCGTGAAAGAGCAAACATACATACACATACATCCATCCTCACAAACTTTAGAATTTATAATATTAATAGGATAGGATAGAATTACAAAGTACTTCTTCAGATTATCCTACAAACTCTTCCTAACATTAGTATAGATAAGACCTGCCCCCCTAGACAAGTGGCTTTCTATTAGCGTAAAGTTCAATAGAATAGATTATGAATGTATGAGATTGACGTTTGATTACGACGACGACGACGATTGATTACGTCAATCTCATACATTCATAATCTATTCTATTGAACTTTACGCTAATAGAAAGCCACTTGTCTAGGGGGGTAGATACTAGAAAGAGATACCCGACCACGTTTCAACTATTAACCCAAACATTTTCCAAAAACTCAAAATGAACGTCACGACAATATTTCAGGTCAAAACATTATCTGACGAAACAGAGCGAGTCGAGAATAATAAACTGTCGTAACATAAGATTCGCGGATGCGAACACAATAGAAATATAGAAGTGAAACAAAATTGTATGTTATGTAGCTTCACCCCTGTTCCATGTCTTAGTCTTTTTGAAGTAATGACGAACGATGAAATAAAAAATGACGCGATTAAACGAAAAATATTATTTCCATTTTCAGGATTCACAAGAAAAATCTAAGTATATGAATGAATGAATGAAAATGATTTATTGCTTTGAAAATATATACGTAAAACAAATTCAATCAAAGGGCGGCCTTATCGCTAGGTAGTAATCTCTACCAGGCAACCCAAATAATCAGAGGAAATATAACAATTTGTTGTGGGTGAGCAAAAATAAGGTAATACATAGTTGTATTAATAAAATGTACAAAATGTACTGTATAACTTGATTTTCATGCCTTTGTTTGCTCGTTACGTTGTTTAATTCAACTCGACCGATTTTGTTGCTTTTAGCATTAGAGAGCTCTATCAGATTTTAGGCCCTTTTTTCAACTTCAGTCAACGAAGTGTCAGTTAATTTTTCTTTTTTCAGAAATAGGTGTATTATAGCAGACGATTTAACAGTTTTTTTCCTTACAATATTTTGTGGAAGGCTTCTTTAGAAATTGATGAGCACATGTTATTTATATTATGCTTAAATACTTTACAAAAGGACTGATAAACCACACCAATTTTAAACAAATGGTAATATTTCTGAAAATAGGCCATTTTCTGCGATTATCTTTTTAATCGATTCTTCCTAACCGAAGATAAATTATAGATTTTAGAACACGAATCCTACTAATATTATAAATGTGAAAGTTTGTGAGGATGTGTGTGTGTTTGTTACTCTTTCACGCAAATACTACTAATCAGTTCAGTAGTATTTGCGTGAAAGAGATGCAATGAAATTTAGCACGAATTTTGTAAACGAATGTTACTCTTAACAATATTCATACATTATTATTTTTCATAATTAATATAAATTACCTCGTATACGTTGTAATGAAATTAAATTTTAATCATTCTAATGGATTTAATTCTTTGAAGCTTAGGTAAGATATCCGAATATGCTTTGATATAGGTTTAATTTCATTGTGTAAACCGTTTAACTACATTTTTTGTTATAATTTTGTAAATTATTTACGTTAAATAGGAGAATTATTATAGACCTTTATTTAATTTTAATATACTTTTGGTGTATTTAATAATATCATCCAATCGATTGATTTTCATTCAAATTTTATTCTTTTGACTTACCGCCAAATCACTTAAATATTTTATTATTTATTTTTTTTATATAGCAACTTTATATTTTACGCGTGCTATTTTAAATAGCAACACCGCGACACTGTCGCGTCTCACCTACGCGACGGTCACCTGAATGGGAGGGGTTGGCAACATTTTAATTTACTACATTATTTTACAAGTCTATTGTTGCGTTTTGTAGTACAATTTTGTATATGTTGTGTAAGAAATAAGAGGCATTGTAAATTGTAAGGTAGTAAAAATGAAGACGTAGTGTATTTCTTCAAAGAAGGCAAGACGTTCGTCTGTAGAATTTTGTATATATTGTGTAAGAAATAAGAGGCATTGTCAGGTTGAAAGAATGAATATGTACTTTGTGTATATTTGTATATACTGTGTGTATATTTCTATTTCTGCAGAGAAGGCAAGACGGTAGCTCTATCTTCAGAAGATGACATTAATTTGTCCTACGACGACTTCGCCCGGGTTGAACCGTGATGAAAACATAGCATATTACATTATATGGTAAATATGTAGGTATTTCTAATTATAACTTATATTATAAGTAAAATACATATATAAATATTCGAAAGTAGGTAACTCTGTCTGTCTGTCTCTTCGTCACGCGTCAATTGAACAGATTTGGATGAAATTTGGTACAGAGTAACTTGAGACTCGACAAAAGAAAGGTTTATCTCGGAAATCGGGAACGGTAACTGTGCGGAATTTTTTTTACCACGCGGGTGAAGCCGCGATCGGAAAGCTAGTAGCTTCTAGCTTGTGTTTTTCTTTTTTAAATCAGTGTTTTTATTTTAAAGTTTTCCATTGTGTGTTGAATTAAATGTCTTTTCTTTCTTTGTAGTATTATTATTGTCCGAACAGAGTAATTTTACCTCCAATGTTTAATTTTAATTCTAAGTAAATTAAAGATTATTTAACGAAAGGTTGACTATCCCTGCGCCGGCGCTAGAGAGAGGCGTGAGAGCGATTTGAAAGCCACCGGTTTTACTTTTAATTTTTATATTTATACCGTCAATGTATCTAGGTTTTAATGGTATCTAGGTTATGCTACATTTATTTGAAGAACAATGGAATTGATTTTTTTTATTATTTAATGTCGGAAGTTCCTCGGCTGATTTTGACCGCACTTTCGGTTTCAATTATAAGCTACTAGCTGTGCTCCGCGGTTTTACCCGCATTGCTCCGCTCCTGTTGGTCTTAGCGAGATGATAATAAGTATATAGCCTTCCTCGATAAATGTGCTATCTAACACCGAAAGAATTTTTCAAATCGTACCAGTAGTTCTTGACATTAGCGCGTTCAAACAAACTCTTCAGCTTTATAATATTAGTTTGGATAAAGCATTCTAGTAGCAAATGTTGTAGGCTGGTTACTATTTTATTGTGTTTCATGTAACAACTATATTCTATTAAATAAGCTTATAAAGGAATAACCAAGGGAATAATAACACATGCTAGTTTCTTTCTTATACTTATGCAAAAGCAAAAAAGTTTTATGGCAAAAAAAAATTTCTCGTATGTTTTAAATTTTAATCTAAGCACAGAATACCTAGAGTACTCATAATGTCTTCCTTTAAATATATATAATGTAGACAGTTTTAGTTAGGGCATGCAGAACCGAGTCCGGTTCCAAGTTTCATAAACCCGGTTCCAAATCGAGCTCAGAACTACTACCGGTTCTACCCGGTTGTTTTATAGTACCTCGGAAAAATTACGAAATAAAACAAAAGTAACTGTAAAAGTACCTGATGTGCCTTTTATTTTACGCGGCTTGTGTTTTATTTTATTAAATTGATAAATAAATAAAAAAAATTTAATCTTATAAAATTAAAAGCAAAAATTTCAAATATCATTGTAAGTAGTCATTATTCTTCTATAAAAAAACTAAGTAATACCATGGGTAATTTAGAAGCTAGTGCTCAAGTTTAGAACATAAGTATAGGTCTAATCTCACTTTCACTGTGACGTCACTTCCGGTTCAAGTATAAGTTATGCTTATTGTAATCACTTAGTAACTACTGAAATGTTGTGTAAGTTATCAAAAATTGATGGTAATTTCTGCACTAGCTTTTACCCGCGACATTGTTTGTATAAAAAAGTAAATGTGAAATAAAAAGTTGAGTGTTTATTATTTTTTATCTACTTATATTAATAAATATAATGGATTTAGGATTAATATTGCTTCGTATGATGACAGGAGAGCAAATTAATTCTCTACATCTATCTCTATTGTATATACATTTTTATAGTTACTTTTTAAAGAGTTATTTATTATCGAGAAAAGAATTTTCAAATCGGTCGTAAAAAATGACTCTACATTATATCCACACTATAAACACTACACTTGCTGAGTTTGAGTTTGAGTATGCCGGTGTCAACTGATAACTAATTGCTATGACGATGATGTGCTTCTTAAGTTCGGGTTGAAAAAAAACGTTTTAGTTTTAATAATTTATGTTGAAACTAAATTTCCGCCCGCGGCTTCGCCCGCGTTTGCAAAGGAAAACCCGCATAGTTCCCGTTCCCGTGGGATTTCCTGGATAAAAACTATCCTATGTGTTAATCCAAGTTACCCTCTATATGTATGCTAAATTTCATTGTAATCGGTTCAGCAGTTTTTACGTGAAAGAGTAACAAACATCCATACATCCATACATCCTTACATCCTTACAAACTTTCGCCTTTATAATAGTATTAAGATATTAAGATTTATGCTAGAGCATGGAACTAAGTTAAATAAATATTTCAGGACAATTTTCACACACGGCACGATCTGCCCCCCTAGACAAGTGGCTTTCTATTAGCGTAAAGTTCAATAGAATAGATTATAAATGTATTAGATTGACGTAATCAATCGTCGTCGTCGTCGTAATCAAACGTCAATCGGATACATTCATAATCTATTCTATTGAACTTTATGCTAATAGAAAGCCACTTGTCTAGGGGGGCAGATCCCATACTAAGCTTTTTGCTTGTGTTATGGAAACCAGATGGCTAATAAACATACATAATATATAATTTTAAATAAATACTTTTATAGATAATTAACACCCAGACACAGAGTAAACATCTATGTTCATCACACAAATATTTGCCCCGGCTGGGAATCGGAACCCACGAGTCACGACCTCTGGCTTGGAAGGCAGGGCCACTACCAACCAAGCCAACCGGTCAGTCAAGTCGTTTACTTCATAAAGCTTAATTATTTCAGTGTACGTTGATTCACGCATTATAAAATGAACTTTCAGCACGTCTATCTGTCTGTATGTTCACGATCGAAACTACTGAACCTATTTTCGTTCTATTTTCTCCAATGGATAGTGCGGTGCTCGAAGTGCCTAAGTATTGCGAGTAAAGCAAGCTTCAGTGATTACAGATAAAAAGTGTACAATACTTTTGTACACGGTAGAGATCGCTACCTAGCGATGAGGCCGCCTTTTGCTGATGTTAAGTTTTGTTTATATTTTGTAACGCAAATTCTAAATAAATAAAATTAAACAAATAAAGAGATTATTTGTTAGTTTAAATAACATAGTTACTTACATCCCAACTCATCGAAGAATTTCGACTTGGCTCCTTCGACTTTGTTTTTAACAACACTCACTTTTTGATCAACTTCATTGTCAGTAACTTTATTGAATACATTAGGTATTCTAGGGTTAGCACTTTTATATTTTACGTTTTTCAATTCACCATTATCATCCAAAATAGTTATTTCCTCGTAATTGTTCACAACATCACTATCTCTGCCTATATTTTTTAATAAATCTGTATCGAATTTTTTATCTTCAATAAACCTTTTTAACGCGTCATTCTTTTCGTTAATAAAATCTTTGGTAACTGTTATGTTTTTATTTACTATGTCACTATCACTTTGTATACTGTTTATTAAGTTAGATATCACAATTAAATATGCTATTCTGCACATTTTAGTATTGCTTATCTGTGCATGCCACAGATTAAATATTCACTAGGAACAGTACTGCGCGGTTGTACGCGCTATTTGATTTGAAAACGAAAGTACTATCACAAAAGTGACGAAAAACGTTCAAACCCGTTTTGTTGTTTACGTAACTGATCACATTTTATGAGATTTTTACCCATAGCGGGTAAGAAATTTTTGCGCCTGTTGATATATTTTAGCAATTACGTCTAGCTACGGATGTAGTAATATGTCTTTCTGGGAATTTTTTTCTTTTACACGAAAATATATCATTTTGTTTAGTGTGCTGCTCAAATCAATTTCAGAATTTGTATAAATCATGTATTAATTTTTTATTTATGTAAGAAACATTAAATATTGAATGCAATTTTGTAGAAGATTGAATGAATTTTTAATAGTTTCGAATGCTACTAGTTAAGTAACTACATAAGTAATAAATAAATTATGCCAAAATTATGAAAATCTATCTTATCACTCTTTATTCTCAATGATAGAGTTATAAACAAAACACAAGTAGACCTCGTATCACTCACACAAATATTTACTCGACTAATTTGCAGTACGTCACAATTGGGGTTCCGCAAATGAAACCTAATATATGTATATAGTTCCCTTCTGAAAAACCGCGGGGCACAGATAGTATAATATAAAAATCGACTGTGTATAATTTTTCGTCAAAAACATACTTAAAGGCATTTGCATTCCATACTAATCATTCAACAATATTATAAAGAATAACGTTTTCTTGTATGTTTATCTATCATGCAAGAACTATTGAACCAATTACATTTTAAAATGTCGATGATAAGACACACTATAATAAATTAAACTGATAACAAATATACATTACCCGTCCGATTATATCCTAAAATTCATGAATTATTTTGTTATCTATAAATAATAATACCTATATTATTAGATAATACCATAATCACTTGATAATATTATATCAAAACGGATTTGATTCATATTGCTTGCAAAAATTGGACAAGTGAGAATTTTTCATCTTACTATTTGTCATAGAACTTTGTGCGAGAATAATATAGGTTATAGGTTATATAATTTATAAATTATAGGTTACACTGACATAATCTCACGTATTTATTACCATTTATATGTACCTACTCTTATGTGTAAATTAAATATGAGCTACACATTTTTTCAATTTTACAATCATCACTAGACAATGGCATCTTTCTCTAAGAAAAAAATGTTGTGTGGTTTTATGAAACCACGGTAAAAGTGAAACTGTTCGAACGGTTCCGAACACTGCTTTGTGTAGCGCATGTCGCGTGACGGTCGGCTGCCGAGTAGGTATACCTACTCGGCAGCCGCGATACACGCGACATGCGCTACACAGACCAAAAAGTTTGAGACGATGTAATAAAAGTTTCACTTTAAAAAATGATTTCCTACGGAACCCAAATAAACTAAACAGCTACCACTAATTACTTACTACAAGGTACAATAACATTCAGTATTTATCGCGCCTCTGTACGGATAGGACGTGTTTTACAACAATTATCATGATAAGAAACAACAAATATGTTTATTCCAAGGAGGTCATAGATGTGCCTAGTCATTTGCATGCTGGGAGGTTTTTTATAGATTCCCTACATAAATACGGAGATAGAGTAGCGTTGGTAAGTTTTATTTTTAAAACCTGATACCTAACTAGTGCCTAGTACAGAAAAACTAGATAAAAATATATCATGTTGTAGGTAAGTACAAGAATTACGTTATATTTGTATGTACTAATAGTTCTAATACTTTAATTTTCATTGCATAGACCTATACTAATATTATAAAGCTGAAGAGTTTGTTTGTTTGTTTGAACGGACCACAGACATAGATAGACTACGCAAGTACCGCGATCTGTATGAAAACCAAGCGTGTCATATTTTTTGTACTGACCTTGACGCGTTATGACGTCACGAGCGCTTTTTAGTGATGGTAATTTCATTTTACGCTAAATCGATTAGGACGCCACTCGCGCGGCGATTCTAGTATCGTCCTATCCCATCGAAGTAAATCGAAAGAAATCAGATCAAACTAGATCTATGTCTAAGAGGTAATTAAATAAATGAATCGTAATCGATTACTAAATCGATTCAAGACAGAAAAATGATAATTACCATAGACAGAGGAATGATAAAATAAATTTATAAACCTTTTAATATTCTAACAAGTAAACTAATGTGTTTTAGCTTTTTCTTACATATGCCCATTGAGTTACCGTGTACTACGTACTAGAGAGGCCATCGAAAGAAAGTAATGAAACTGTCAATCAATCAATCTTTATGTCCCGTTGCATCAATCGATTTTTCTTTTATGTTCGGGTTACTTGGAAAACTGAAAAAACAAACATAGTCTAAGCAATAAGGAGTTTTCTTAAAAAAACTCCCAAGATGACACTTAAACTAATGGCGTCCATGTCATAATATTTATTTTTAGTACCTTTGTATTAAAATACTTAAAAGTTCTAGGTCAAGTCGTATTAAATGACAAAAAAATCTATGCCTTTTTTTCTGAAAAATTGCTCCTTCAAATTATCATTTTTCTGTTCGATTATAAAATCGATTAGAATCGAGAACTGTTGCATCAAATGAACATCACTAACCACAAAATTGGACAGAAAAATGAGAACAGAAAAATGAGAAGACGCTATTCATTGCTTGTTATCATACGACTCGATCTTTACCGTGCCAAGTAAAAGCCGCAATGTATTCCGAATCATTTCGTATGATTTGGTATCCGTGTTTGTCACGATCGTTTTCCACAGATATTCTTTATTTGATTTTAAAATAAATAGTGCATATTCTGATTAGAAAATTACTTACCGGTGGAAGGAAACATCTCTGCTAACTCGGCCACTCACAGCTGTGGAGTTTCTACAGTTTATAACGGCGTAATTCGGCATTTTACTTTATTCAGCTTCACGTCTTTCCTTGGCGAACTGCAAGCGCGGACTGAGTGTAGGCCAGCGTCAAGTAAGTTTCATAATCTTAGTTTGGACACGGGAAGTACATACACTCGCTTAGTCTATCTTGATACATGTCTGTGGAACGGACTAATCTCAGGAACTAATAGTACAATTTGAAAAATTATTTCGGTGTTAGATAGCCAGGCTATATTAGGCTATACCTATAAGTCAACGAAAACCGCGGTAGAGCTAGGGTGTCTCCCGATATGCACTGCAACCACTGCACAGTGCTATCACTGTAGAAAAATTCGTTCCGTTATGGACTGCCAGTATACTG
Source organism: Colias eurytheme (assembly GCF_061535395.1). Lineage (NCBI taxonomy): Eukaryota > Metazoa > Arthropoda > Insecta > Lepidoptera > Pieridae > Colias > Colias eurytheme. Next base: position 5,051,627 of record NC_143007.1, on the reverse strand, counting down.
CCGCAGTACCCTAGGGAAATTTATGACGTCATTAATCGCCGCCATATTCTACTGTGAGCACTGGCGTTTTCGAGGTAAGGTACTCGCAGTACTTTGATCACGTGATCAGTCCACAGATCAGTCAAAACCACTCGAGTGCCTAACGTCTTATAAACAAAGCTACAGTTTAATCAGAAAATTTTAAAGTTCTGTAATTAGCTTGGATTAATAAATAAAACAATGGAAGAATTGCAAAAATTAACTTTATTAGACTGTGTTGAAAATGTTCAATACGAGCTGAAAGTTCTTTTTTATTCTTTTTTATGAAAAAGTACTTACTTTTATTATATTATAAATTCAATTTACAATTAATATTAATTAAAATATTTTTAATTGGACAGTACTCCAAAACAGTTTATTTTTATGTTCTAGAAAACTTTAATACATTAATTTGAATGCTGCGTCAAAAAATGCGGCTGGCAGTATACTGGATTGCGTTCCGTTTTAAATCGTAACCAGTATAACTGGCTATAAAGGAACGGCTTCACAGTATACTGAATTGACGTCACACCTTACAGTGGTCGCAGTGCATATCGGAAGACACCCATAGTTTAATCATAAATTTAAATATTTAACATTTCAATTACAATATTCATTCACAAGTGAGAAATGTTCTAATTTCCTTTACAGGATTAAGCAGAATTATTGTATACCCACCTACTTTTTTGTATATCTAAAGCGATTCATGCCTGACCATGGCTCGGCTGTAGCTCTTGCCTCTTACTCAGATATACCTTCGACTATCTACGCAGGTTCGGGATAATAATAATTATTTTTTAACATTTACAGACAAACGGAGAAACACACAAAAGCATAACCTACAATGACATAGTCTGTAACGCTATGAGTGTTGCCATCTCGCTCACTCGCATGGGAGTGAAGAGAGGGGAAACAGTGGGGGTGTGTATGGAAACAAGGGTTGAATATTGGCCCATTGTGATTGGGGCAAGCTGTACAGGGGCTGTGATAAATCCTTTTAATATTGGGTATACTGCAGGTAATTCTATCCTAATCTATCGGTAATAATTAATAAATAATAATATATAGAGTTATACAATTACATTATATTAGTTAGAAGAGCTCCGGGAGCAGCACATTAAAATGTGGCTAATTAGCCACATTTTACTTTGGTATCTTTTTTGGTCACGATAGTTGAAACTTGAAACATCTTTCTTTGATGTTCAATCGTGTGTAACGCATGTGCGACGTATTTGAAGATGGAATATTGTGATGGGGACCTATTTACTTATAATATAATCAATAATAAATAATAATACAATTCTATCTCTCTATGAGACAATTGTTATGTTAAGACCTATTCAAACTAGAGCGGTATCCGCTACCGCTCTAGTTTTGAATAGGCCATAAGTGTTAACGTTAATTACAGCCAGATAAAATCTACTGAAACTGTTTAATTAAGTTCCACTAAAAAATTGTTTTTTTTTTATTTACAATTGCACAAAATACTGAGTTTTTAACAATGCAAACTGAATATCAATAAACGCACTCAAATCGATTCATAAGAAAGCGAAGCTACTCTACCACTTATAATACTTCAGCAAAGCAAGATTTTAATTCCATTTATATAATTAGTTTATAACCATTTTGTATTACTAATTAATCAAACCCAATTTCAGATGAGCTAAACCACGTGCTAAACATAACGAAACCAAAATACCTAATAATTTCCGAAATGGCATCTAAAACACATTCAAAAACCTTCTCCAAACTACCATTTATAGAGAAAACTATAACCATTGGTGCAGGCAACATAACATATGACGATCTGCTGAAGAATAAAATTGATTATGCCGATTTCGATGTGGTTGATGTTGATGGCAAAAATGATACTTTATTTGTGTTATTCTCTTCGGGTACCACGGGACTTCCGAAGGGTGTAATTCAGACACATTTGAATGTCATTTCTATTTGTAGTTTGTAAGTTATACCTTTTTAAATTATCTGTGTTATACATACTAATAGAATACTTTAATTTAACTTTTTTTGTTTTATGGCATTCAAATGCTTTAAAAATATTTTTTTTTAAAGAATAGAAGAAATTCGATCACGAGGCAGACGCCTGACCAATTCAGCCACCCGTGATCCCGCCAGAGCAATCGAATTTCTCTTTTTTCCGTTTTATGTGTCTCAATTATCAATTTTATGTGGCTGTCATATTGAAAACGCCGTAAATCTATACTTACTAATATGTATACGTAGTATATTATTATTAGTCTGTGCTAATATTATAAAGCTGAAGAGTTTGTTTGTTTGAACGCACTAATCTCAAGAACTACTGAACGCTGCAAAGTAAGCGAAACGACGGATTATTAATATAATGAATAAATCGCGTTTAAAATTAAAAGTCCTTAATTTTTAAATAACGCTGAAGAGTTTGTTTGTTTGTTTGAAGACACTAATTTCAGGACTACTAGTTCGATTTGAAAAATTATTTCGGTGTTAGATAGCCCATTGATCGAGGAAGGCTATATAATATCATCTCGCTAAGACCAACAGGAGCGGAGCCACGCGGGTGAAACCGCCGGGCGCAGCTAGTTTCTTATTCAGATCCGGTTTCATAATTGCTAATAATGCCTAATTCACAATACTTGACTGAAATTTTCATACATAAATAAATTGGCATTTTAATTGACAGATAAGCTAAGTAGAAGATGACAGTATATGGTATAAAACCGGTCTTTAATCTAATTTTCTTTCTTTAAAATATATCTATGCCGCGCTGTTTCACCCGCGGTTAAATAATTAATGTTCTAACTTACCTGTTATTATACCTCAACTCTTTAAGGCCAGACTGAAAACCAGCGCTGTAGTACTCTCTGGAGTCAAACAGCATAGCTGAGTCTGTGCCTTTTGCCACAAAAAAAAACTTTTTTTTCTTTTCTTATTTTTTTATTTTTCTCAATTTTGTTATTAGGTTAAGTAGATTTTAAGTTTTTTGTATCCAAAACGATTGTGGCAATAAATACATTCATTTCATTTTCATTTCATTTCATGTAATTTTCTAACTTACCTGTATATTGTATAAGCTAACAAAGTACCTAAGCAAATTGCCAAGTTTCATCAAAATCCGTTCATTATCTGGTGAAAGAGACACAAACACTTAAATTAACATTAACATTTACATTAACATGAACATTAACATTAACATTTACATTTACATTTACATTTACATTTACATTTACATTTACATCTTATATATAAAAATGAATCGCAAAATGTGTTGGTAAGCGCATAACTCGAGAACGGCTGAACCGATTTCGATAATTCTTTTTTTATTATATTCCTTGAAGTACGAGGATGGTTTTTATGTAGAGAAAACGTAGATATGTACCACGGGCGAAGCCGGGGCGGACCGCTAGTTCTTAATACATATATAGTGTAGTGTACCTAGTCGCCTCATTTAGTTTGAAGTTTGAAGCGATACTATCGGTTATTTACAAACACATTCCTCGCTACACATCCTCGCACATAATTGCTGGAAAAGCATCCTAAATCATGCTTTAATCTATTTTTTTTAGAAAGAACGCGCTAAACACAGACGATAGGTCCCTCTTCATCACACCCTGGTATCACACAATGGGTCTTTTGGGTGTACTTAGGTATCTTCAATCGGGCTGTGATATGGTTTATCTTCCAAAGTATGAAACTAACTTGTACTTGCAGACTATTGAAAGGTATAAGGTGAGGATTTCATTTTTCATAAAAGGTTGAAGTCTTGTAAATAGATAAGATAATAGTCATGCAAAATTTTATTTATTGAATATATTTTAACGATGTATAAAATACTAGCTTACCGCCCGCGCCTTCGCCCGCCTTGTCGAAAATCTAATAAATTATATACTAAACCTTCCTCTTGAATCACTCTACACTATCTATTAAAAAACCGCATCAAAATCCGTTGCGTAGTTTTAAAGATTTAAGCATAGGTACAAAGGGACATAGGGACAGAGAAAGCGACTTTGTTTTATACTATGTAGTGATTTATCTTAATTTATCAAAATGGAGAAGGAAATTCTCTATTCGTATGTTTTGCGGAGAACTTTCTACTGGGAGAACTGATTTTGATGAATCTGTTTTTATTTGAAAGCTACCGTGTCGTAAATAATATACCTATAACCTAGTACCAAAATATGTAATGGTATTGTAATAATATATAAACCTCTTTTTTATTTTATAGATAAAGCAATTATTATTAGCACCTCCTGTATTAGTAGCGACGGCAAAATCAAAAGCGAACTATGATGTTAGTTCAGTGACGTTTATATATTCGGGTGCTGCGCCCCTTCGTAAGGACACCATTGAAGACGCTAAGAAAAAGTAAGTCATATAATATGTAATAAATAAATTTTAAATTAGAAATATTCTTTGGCTATTTTCACACGGCACGATCTGATCCCATACTAAGCTTTCGCTTGTGTTATGGAAATTGGAAACCAGATGGCTGATAAACGTATACCTACAATATAATACTAATATTATAAATGCGAAAGTAACTCTGTCTGTCTGTCTGTTACTTAATCACGCCTTAACTACTGAACCAATTTGCATGAAATTTGGTAAGTATAGAGATATTTTGATACCCGAGAAAGGACATAGGATAGGTTTTATCCCGGAAATCCTACGGGAACAGGTTTTTCTTTGAAAACGCGGGCGAAGCCGCGGGCGGAAAGCTAGTATGTAATAAATAAATTTTAAATTAGAAATATTCTAAACAGGGCTATTTTCACACGGCACGATCTGATCCCATACTAAGCTTTCGCTTGTGTTATGGTAACCAGATGGCTGATAAACATACATATATAGTTTTAAATAAATACTTATATAGATAATTAAGACCCAGACACAGAGCAACATATGTTCATCACACAAATATTTGCCCCGGGTGGGAATCGAACCCACGACCTCTGGCTTGGAAAACAGGGCCACTACCAACCAAGCCAACCGGTCAGTCGGTTATGAACCGCTTAATTCTTTAGATTTATCTTGTTGAAGTGAAAACTTCTTTAGCGGCGTTGGGTATAAAATCTTAGACTCGAGTCAGGACACGTGACCTGATCGAAAAAGCGTAAGACGGATACCATTCCAAAATATCAAACATGCTCAACGTTAATAATCGAGTTTTCACTTCTGCCGGCACTCCCCCAGTGCAACCCGTCTTTTTTAATGAATCAAGCTCTTAATTCTTCAGATTTTTCAACGCAAAAGCAATAACCCAAGGGTATGGCATGACGGAGACGACCCTGGCCATCATCAGGGATACATATGAGTTGGCACATTTGGCTAAACCGGGGGGTGTTGGTTTTGTTGTTAGCGGGTGTGTTGTTAAGGTATACTTTAGTATTATTATTTGATTTTACGCGAGTATTATACACTAGCTGCGCCCCGCGGTTTCACCCGCATTTCTCCGCTAAAGGCTAAAAAACCTAGTTATCTGGGTTCGATTCCCGGCGGAGAATATCACCATTTATTTTACTCACGTGGTAATATCTATCACCAAATTCTTCTTATTAATCATTGAGATAATATTACTACGTGCGTATGGAGGAGACACCACGAACAAAATCTGTGCGCCATTTTTTTGCTCTAACTAAGTTTTAAAAATTATTATCTAGTTAGGTACTTAGGCGATGAAAGTTATTCCTTTGCACTTTTCCGTATTATTTGTGCAATATCGTAACACACACGAAGGCATATTTGATGCGTTTCACCACAGACTAATAATAATATACATACTAGGTTTCACTTTAAAACAAATAAAAAATGAGCGTGCAGTTACGCCATATATAGCGTATGTTGAGCGGAACATAAGTGATGTAGGCGGTGTCGTCTCCATATGTACATCTCAATGTTATTAATGTTTATTTTCTAGGTTGTTGACATAGAAACAGGAAAGCCACTAGGTCCCAATGAGCCTGGGGAAATAAGGGTCAAAGGTCCGAGTGTGATGAAGGGTTACATTGGCAAAGATATCAGTGAAGACTTTGATGATGAAGGCTTTTATAAAACTGGTGATATAGGATATTATGATGGTGATGAATACTTCTTTATAGTGGATAGATTGAAGGAACTGATCAAGTATAAGGGGTATCAAGTAAGTCATGGGATGATTTTTTTCAATTTTTTTTAAATAATAAGGGCCGATTTTTCAATTCTCGGATAAAACGTATTCGTCGAATAATGTATAAAACTGTGGTATAAAACTACCATTTTAAAAACGTATTCTAATTGCCCGTATTTGACAGTTTACGTGATATTTTAATATTATCGTGTAATACTTTATTGGACTACAGATTTTGTTGTTGTATCTTATCCAACACATATTTATTCAACCATAGTTTTTAAAAGTATAAACATATTATTGTTTAAACTTGGACATTCTTATTTTTTTTAATTGTTATTTTCATTTGCATGTTACTTTTTTCCTTTATGTTTTTATTTATGTCCGTGGATTAAATGTTTTTCTTTCTATTTCAGGTGCCACCAGCAGAAATAGAAGCAGTGTTACTCCAACACCCGGCGATACAAGACGCAGGTGTAGCGGGTGTGTCGCACCCGGCGGGCGAGTTGCCGCGAGCGTTTGTGGTCCGCCAGCCCGGGGCGAGGGTTAGTGAAGATGATATACACGCGTTTATTGCTGAGAAGGTAAGTAAATATAGTATAGTAAGTTTTGTAATTACTAATGTTTTCTATTCTTTATAAATTACTAGCGGTCAGCCCCGGCTTCGCCCGTGGTACATATTTCGCAATAAAAAGTAGCCTATGTCCTTTCTCGGGTATCAAAATATCTCCATACCAAATTTCATGCAAATTGGTTCAGTAGTTAAGGCGTGATTGAGTAACAGACAGACAGACAGAGTTATAAAGAATAGAAAAAATTTGATCACGAGCCGGGACCCTTTCACGCCAGGTAAGCGAATGTATCATTTGTTTTTCTAGTAAAAAAAACTGTCTATAATAAGTGTTCATATAAATACAAAACTAGCATTTTCCCTAAAACACAGAACGGATTTCACTGCTCTTATGTTTCTTTAGTTGCATTTTTTTTATTTTTTATGCTATCATTAACAATATATTTAGTTTCTGATGAGTCTGCATATTTGAATCACTTTATTTATGCTAAATTATGGAATAGAATACGTATTTTCCTATTTCTTTCTGTTAAGTAAAGTGTTAATTACTGGGTATATTTAAAACTTACTAAATTATTCATTCTTTCTTTCTTACTTCTAACTACACTAACTTTATTGTTCCAGTTATCCGATCCAAAACACTTGCGTGGTGGAATCCGCTTCGTCAACGAAATACCGAAGAACCCGAGCGGCAAGATATTGAGAAGAAAGTTAAAAGAAATGGTGTTAGAGAAAAGTAAACTATAATATTAAATGTTTATTACAATATTGGCTCTTTTATTTTCTCCTACTTACCTAGACTTATCTATACTATCTATACTTAATAAAAACAGCTGAATAGTTTCTATACTCGTATATGGTATTTGGTGCAATAAAATATCTCATGGCAATCTCAATAATAATCTCAATAGATGTCGCGCGGTGTGTTGTCCCTTAGATACATAAAACTGAAAGAATAGAATAAATTCGCTAAATAATCGATATTATATTATCTTCTTCTTATATATAAAAATGAATCGCAAAATGTGTTGGTAAGCGCATAACTCGAGAACGGCTGAACCGATTTCGATAATTCTTTTTTTTTATTATATTCCTTGAAGTAAGAGGATGGTTCTTATGTAGAGAAAACGTAAACATGTACCACGGGCGAAGCCGGGGCGGACCGCTAGTATAGGTATATAAAAATGAATCGCAAAATGTGTTGGTAAGCGCATAACTCGAGAACGGCTGAACCGATTTCGATAATTCTTTTTTTATTATATTCCTTAAAGTACGAGGATGGTTCTTATGTAGAGAAAACGTAAACATGTACCACGGGCGAAGCCGGGGAGGACCGCTAGTCTATAATAAAATCGCTCTGGCGGGTCACGTTTGCCTGAGTTGGTCAAGCGTCCGCCCCGGATCGAATTTTTCTATTCTTTATAAATTTATATTTATAATGCATCTGCAAATGAATCAATTAATCTGAATGCCATAAAACCAAAAATATCAAATTCAACATTTCATGGCCTTCGGAAGATCCATTATAATGCACTTTCGAATTACTCTGAAATTTATAAGACTCGATAGATGGCGCAATAATAAAATTTCGACATTACTGTTAATTTTCTTTTGATACGCGAAAAAAAAAATTGATAATATCAGCTACTACTGCAACTTTTTTGTGTTAAGGTTAAACACAAAAAAAAACCTTTATGGCATACTAGCTGTGCCCTGCGGTTTTACCCGCGTTGCACCGCTCCTGTTGATCTTAGCGTGATGATATCTGACACTATAGTCTATAGTCTTACTGACAGTATAGCCTACAGTCTTCCTCGATAAAATGGACTATCCTACACCGATAGAATTTTTCAAATCGGACCAGTAGTTCCTGAGATTAGCGCGTCAAACAGACTCTTCAGCTTTATAATATTAGTATAGGTGCGAAGAAATAAAATACAAACTTATAAAATTATAAATTTTATTTCAACAAAATATAAATTGTATAAAAAATACTTTAATCACAATTTCCAACCCCCTTCAATATAGGATATCACCGTACTGTTCCACCACTTAAAACTAATATAACAATAATAATATTTATTTATTAGGTACATATAAATAAACTATTGAAGTGAAACTTCTTTGAGAGTAAAATTTCAAGGTCGCGTCATGACAATACCGTCACGTCATGGAGTAAGGTGACGATTATGGTATTGAATCTTGCCAAAGAATAATAAATAATAATAAAATCGTCTTATTTGGTTCTCACAACATTAAAAGGAAAGAAGTTTCACTTCGGTACACTCTTTTTAAAGCTTGCTCTTCCCAGCACCGATCATTTTGCGTAATTCCTTCCTCAGTATCTTGCCTGTTGGATTCTTTGGTATTTCAATTATAAACCTCACACCGCCGCGAAGATGTTTTGGGTTCGATAACTGAAACACAACAGATTAAAAATTATTAGAATAATAAATTACTATTACACAAGTACTAAAAAATTGGTTGTCTGTAAAGTCGGTTTACTGACGACAGTTGAACGTGACAACGTCCGATTGTGCTTCTTTGTCGCTCGTTCCGCGCTCTCACTTGCACTTCAAGCCTATGGAACGCCTCAGAGCGAGGTAACGCCGCATGAGTCATGTTTTTTCGTGCGTGCAACCGGCTCTATTAAATTATAAGACGTTGTCACGTCAAAAACATAAATTCCCTACTAATTTTTATGGTTGCGATATCGAAAATAGTAGGATGGAGAAGTATTATATTATCTATGATTCTATGGTATCGATAAAGTACATTAGATGCACCCTTAGGATGCACGTATACATTTAAGAAAGGCGGGAAACTTCTCCTACAGGCAGCGAGGTAAAAATTAACACAATCTTCTGCTTTTCCCTACACTCACCCTTTCAGTATATAATCCTGTATTTTGATCTCGATTTTTTTTAATAAAAATTGAGGAATTTACCAGTAATTCTTTACCCTATAAAAAAACCCACAGACCAGAACCCACCACTGCTGCGTCTCTGATACCACTGTGTTATAGTAACAGCTTCTTTTTCTGCTAATATCACCCTAACTCACCAAGATAATCCAACATTTTCATCCCAGTTAAGAAAATTGGAGGAATTGAACCAGTTTCAACCCTATAAAAGGCCAAATTTCTACCCTAACTTACCCTTACAGCCTTTAACTGCCAGCCAACCAGCCTATAACTAATCATTTTTCATCTAGCTAAATTAAGAAAATTTGAGGAATTTCACCAATTATAACCCCATAAAAAGGTCCAATTTTACCCCAAACTCACCCTTTGCGCCACATAGTCCTGTATTTCCTTTTCACTAAGGCGAGCCCCAGGCTGTAGCACCACGAACGCGAGAGGCAGTTCCCCAGCATCCCGCTCGGGGAGACCCACCACTGCTGCTTCTCTGATACCGCTGTGTTTGAGCAGCACAGCTTCTATTTCTGCTGGTGGTACCTGGAATTATTTAAAAAAATTGGTTGTCTGTAAAGTCGGTTTACTGACGATAGTTGAACGTGACAACGTCCGATTGTGCTTCTTTGTCGCTCGTTCCGCGCTCTCGCTTGCACTTCAAGCCTTACATGGAACGCCTCAGAGCGAGGTAACGCTGTATGCGTCATATTTTTTCGTGCGTGCAGCCGGCTCTATCGAATTATAAGACGTTGTCACGTCAAAACATATAAATTGCTGATGTTCTGAAAAAAAACTGTTCACCAAAAATATTTGTGCTCGTGTTTCATGTAGTTACCAAATAAGTGTCAAAAATTTTTATTAATCATTGTTAAAAGCTAGGGTTTAATAAAGAACATTTTTATGAGCTGTAAATTATCTCTAAAATAATCTTAGCTAAGTAAGGCAAGCAAGTTAAATTTGTGTTATTTTATATTTTGTAAATATTAATTTTGATTGTACCTAGTACAAATAAGGCTAAATATTTCAATAATTTACTTAAATTAATTTTTTCTTCAATTTTTTTTTATTCTGTTCTTTAAGTTAGGTAGTTTTATGTTAGTAGTAAGTTTTAAGTTATTATCTATGAAAAAACTGTTATACCAATAAATATATTCATTCATTTATTCAATACTTCACTAACCTGATACCCCTTATATTTGATTAGTTCCTTCAGCCTGTCCACAATATAGAAATACCCCTCATCATCATAATACCCCAGATCACCAGTCCTGAAGAACCCTTCATCATCGAAGTCATCACTTCTATCTTTGTTCACATAACCTTTCATCACCACTAGGCCCTTGGCGCAGATTTCACCCTCTTGGTTTGGACCTAGCACCTCTTTTGTTTCGGGATTCACTACCTAGATAGATAATAAAAT